>NC_090760.1:4248741-4356241 GCF_036898095.1 Palaemon carinicauda | reverse complement strand
TTTTGATAGATGGTTATTTGAAAATAGTTATGAAATAAGACTAGTTTAATAGATGGCTATTTGAAAATAGTTGTGAAATAAGACTAGTTTCATAGATGGCTATTTGAAGATAGTTGTGAAATAAGACTAGTTTAACAGATGGCTATTTGAAAATAGTTATGAAATAAGACTAGTTTAATAGATGGCTATTTGAAAATAGTTGTGAAATAAGACTAGTTTCATAGATGGCTATTTGAAGATAGTTGTGAAATAAGACTAGTTTTATAGATGGCTATTTGAAAATAGTTGTGAAATAAGACTAGTTTAACAGATGGCTATTTGAAAATAGTTATGAAATAGGGCTAGTTTTATAGATGGTTATTTGAAAATAGTTATGAAATAAGACTAGTTTAATAGAGGGCTATTTGAAAATAATTATGAAATAAGACTATTTTTAAAGATGGCTATTTGAAAATAGTTAGGAAATAAGACAATTTAAATAGATGGCTATTTGAAAATAGTTATGAAATAGGGCTAGTTTAATACATGGCTATTTGAAAACAGTTATGAAATAGGACTAGTTTAATAGATGGATATTTGAAAATAGTAAGGTTAATAGATGGCTATTTGAATATAGTTGTGAAATAAGACTAGTTTAATAGATGGCTATTTGAATAAAGTTGTGAAATAAGACTAGTTTAATAGATGGCTATTTGAAAATAGTTAGGAAATAAGGCTAGTTTTATAGATTATTTAGAAATAGTTGTAATATGGGACTAATTTTATGTATGACTATTCAAAACTTATGAAAATGGACTATCTACACGGATGTCTATTTAAAAAAATAGTAATTAAATAGGACCAATTTCACAGGTGGCTATTTAAAAATAGTAGTAAAATCGGGTTAGTTTGAGTGACATCTCGTGAATTTGGCTCAATTATAAAATTTAGGTCAGATGTTGGGAACGATGGTGACTTCATTCAGGGATGTCACGTAAATTTAAATATTTTAAAACAAAATATTACTTAAAAAAACTGTTTTAAAAAATTCAAAAATTGGAGTAACCTTACTACGTTTAAAACCAGTCGTTTAATAATACTAGTTTCACTATTTTCAGTTATATCTGTTTAGAAAATATATGAAATAGAATAAGTTATAAGTATCTGTTAAAAATAGTAACTAGTTGCTATTGAAAAACAAAAAATATTAGTAATCATTAAAGAAAACTAAAAACTACAACAGATTAATAATAGCGTCCACCACACACTGAAGCACAATTTCCTACGAAGGCAACTGGAAATAAAAATTAGATTTTTGTTTCTTTTATATTTCCTTTAAAATAAGTTTCTCAGAGGGAAGATTGAACAATATTTTATCAACATTAAAATGCGCACAAAAACCAACATTCCTCAACGTAACTAGGTGAACTAACCTTAGTTTTTTTTCGTAACTAAAGATGTTTTTTCAATTCCGCTCAACTCGGCACGAAATAAGTCGGAGCGAGACTAAAACGCTCCCTTATATGCCCCAGTCCCGGACCAAACGCTCCGAGTCGTTCTCGGCAACCGAACGCATACGTACACAGCTCTTTAGGCTGGCAGGATCGAGCAGCGCATGCGCAGAAAAGTTCCTCGTTTCTCTCGGGAAATGTAAATTTGCTTTGCACTCAATAATCCTTGTTTTCATGGCGTTTCTTTGCTTATCTTCTTAGCTGTTTGTGTTTGGTTTGACTTGGTTTATTCTGGTTATTATTTCCCTATTTCTCTCTCTCTCTTTACAAATTATCTTTATAATTCCTTAAGACAGATGATATAGAGTATAAACTAAAGTAATGAGACTAGGCTGTCTTGGGAGGTGGGGAGGCTGTGGTCTTCGTCTGGGGGAAATGTAAATTTGCTTTGCACTCGATACTCCTTGTTTTCTTAGCTGTATGTGTTTGGTTTTACTTGGTTTATTCTGATTATTATTTCCCTATTTCTCTCTCTCTTTACAAATTATCTTTATAATTCCTTTCAACAGATATAGACTAAAGTCATGAGACTAGGCTATTATTTCCCTATTTCTCTCTCTTTACAAATTATCTTTATAATTCCTTTCAACGGATATAGACTAAAGTAATGAGACTAGGCTATTATTTCCCTATTTCTCTCTCTCTTTACAAATTATCTTTATAATTCCTTTCAACGGATATAGACTAAAGTAATGAGACTAGGCTATTATTTCCCTATTTCTCTCTCTCTTTACAAATTATCTTTATAATTCCTTTCAACGGATATAGACTAAAGTAATGAGACTAGGCTATTATTTCCCTATTTCTCTCTCTCTACAAATTATCTTTATAATTCCTTTCAACAGATATAGACTAAAGTAATGAGACTAGGCTATTATTTCCCCATTTCTCTCTCTTTACAAATTGTCTTTATAATTCCTTTCAACAGATATAGACTAAAGTAATGAGACTAGGCTGTCTTGGGAGGTGGGGAAGCTGTGGTCTTCGTCTGGGGGTTAAGAAATTGAGTTATGAGGAGAGGATTGCAAGGGGGGCAGGGGGGGGGGAGAAAGAGGAGGATTATCTCAAGGTGGAAGAAGGTGGGTGGCATCAGCCTTGCGTCATGAAATGCTAAGTAGGCCATATAAAGGCTCGTGGATGTTATGAGCCATATAGATGTGTCAGTCAGTGCCCCCATGGCCCTTGATCAGCTGTCATTGCAACAACAAAATCATGAAATATTTTCTATTTGCCTCCGTTTTCTTCCTATCCTTTTCCATTTCATCTATTCCTCTATCACATGTCTAGGATTCTTGTCTTCCAAATTGTCTTCTTATCCTTTTCCATTTCATCTATTCCTATATCACATGTCTAGGATTCTTGTCTTCAAATTTTTCTTCCTATACTTTTCCAATTCATCTATTCCTCTATCCATCTCGTCTAGGATTCTTGTCTTCCAATTTTTCTTCCTATCCTTTTCCACTTCATCTATTCCTTTATCCATCTCGTCTAGGATTTTTGTCTTCCAATTTTTCTTTCTATCCTTTTCCATTTCAACTATTCCTCTATCCATCTCGTCTAGGATTCTTGTCCTCCAATTTTTCCTCCTATCCTTTTCCATTTCATCTATTCTTCTATCCATCTCGTCTAGGATTCTTGTCTTTTAATTTTTCTTCCTATACTTTTTCATTTCATCTATTCCTCTATCACATGTCGTCTAGGATTCTTGTCTTTCAATTTTTCTTACTATCCTTTTCCAATTCATCTATCCATCTCGTCTAGGATTCTTGTCTTCCAAATTGTCTTCTTATCCTTTTCCATTTCATCTATTCCTCTATCACATGTCTAGGATTCTTGTCTTCCATTTTTTCTTCCTATCCTTTTCCACTTCATCTATTCCTCTATCCATCTCGTCTAGTATTCTTGTCTTTCAATTTTTCTTCCTATCTTTTTCCATTTCATCTATATTCCTCTATCCATCTCGTCTAGGATTCTTGTCCTCCAATTTTTCCTCCTATCCTTTCCCACTTCATCTATTTCTCTATCCATCTCGTCTAAGATCCTTGTCTTCCAATTTTTCTTCCTATCCTTTTCCACTTCATCTATTCCTCTATCACATCCCGTCTAGGATTCTTGTCTTCTAATTTTTCTTCCTATCCTTTCGCACTTCATCTAATCCTCTATCACATCCCGTCTAGGTTTCTTGTCTTCCAACTTTTCTTCCCATCCTTTTATTATTATTATTATTATTATTACTTACTAAGCTACAACCCTAGTTGGAAAAGCAGTATGCTATAAGCCCAGGGGCTCCAACAGGGAAAATAGCTCAGTGCGGAAAGGAAAAAAGGAAAATAAAATATTCTAAGAAGAGTAACAACAATAAATATCTCCTATATAAACTATAAAAACTTTAACAAAACAAGAGGAAGAGAAATAAGATAGGAGAGTGTGCTCGAGTGTACCCTCAAGCAAGAGAACTCTAACCCAAGTCTGTGAAAGGCCATGGTACAGAGGCTATGGCACTACCCAAGACTAGAGAACAGTGGTTTGATTTTGGAGTGTCCTTCTCCTAGAAGAGCTGCTTACCATAGCTAAAGAGTCTCTTCTACCCTTACCAAGAGGAAAGTGGCACTGAACAATTACAGTGCAGTAACCCCTTGGGTGATGAAGAATTGTTTGGTAATCTGTGTTGTCAGGTGTATGAGGATAGAGGAGAATATGTAAAGAATATGCCAGACTATTCAGTGTGTATGTAGGCAAAGGGAAAATGAACCGTAACCAGAGAGGAGGATCCAATGTAGTACTGTCTGGCCAGTCAAAAGACCCCATAACTCTCTAGCGGTAGTATCTCAACGGGTGGCTGGTGCCCTGGCCAACCTACTACCTAGCTCCACTTCATCTATTCCTCTATCCATCTCGTCTAGGATTCTTGTCTTCCAAATTGTCTCCTTATCCTTTTCCATTTCAACTATTCCTCTATCCATCTCGTCTAGGATTCTTGTCCTCCAATTTTTCCTCCTATCCATTTCCACTTCATCTATTCCTCTAACCATCTCGTCTAGGATTATTGTCTTCCAATTTTTCTTTCTATCCTTTTCCACTTCATCTATTCCTCTAACCATCTCGTCTAGGATTATTGTCTTCCAATTTTTCTTTCTATCCTTTTCCACTTCATCTATTCCTCTATCACATCTCATCTAGGATTATCGTCTTCCAATTTTTCTTCCTATCCTTTTCCACTTCATCTATTCCTCTATCCATCTCGTCTAAGATTCTTGTCTTTATATTTTTCTTCATATCTTTTTCCATTTCAAATATTCTTCTATCCATCTCGTCTAGGATTCATGTCTTCCAATTTTTCTTCCCCTCCCTAAAAGAAAAAAAAAAAAAAAAAAAAAAATATTCAACGTATCCACAGCAACCAAGACCATCGGCATTTAGACGCCAGTTATATCAATCAATCAAAATTGAGATAAGCGAAACGGTCCCTTTTCCACTTCACCTATTCCTCTATCACATCCCGTCTAGGATTCCTGTCTTCCAATTCTTCTTCCTCTCCCTCAAAAAAAAAAAAAAAAAAAAAAATTGACATATCCACAGCAACCATGACCATCGGTATTTAGACGCCAGTTATATCAATCAATCAAAAATGAGATAAGCGAAAAGGTCCCCTTCATCATCTTCATCATCATCACCGAACAGGAACTATCAAAAGGAATCTAAACAATCTTGGCAGACAGACTATCCAAGTTCAATCGAAGCGTTGTTTGGTCTCTGAAGCTTATCCAGCTATTGGTGCTTGCAAGCAAATGCCGATTATGTGGCCTTCCTCGCATCAAGCATTGCAGGAAGCAATGTACGTTGCGAACGTGGCCTGAGTCAGGTGTTATCGGAGCAATGGGGCTTGCGATAGAAATCGCTTTGGCTGCTCGAGACGAAGAATCAGGAGGTTAATTATTTTTGGCTTTTATAAAAAACTAACTAAATAGGGAAGTAATGTTTATAAAAGACATGGTTTAGCTTAAAAAATTAAATCGGGAAGTGATGATCATAAAGGGTGGCTTATAAAAAACTAACTAAATAGGGAAGTAATGTTTATAAAAGACATGATTTAGCTTAAAAAACTAAATCAGGAAGTGAAGATGATAAAGCCCATTAGGGTGGCTAACAAAAAACTAACTAAATAGGGAAGTAATGTTTATAAAAGACATGTTTTATCTTAAAAAACTAAATCGGGAAGTGAAGATGATAAAGCCCATTAGGGTGGCTAACAAAAAAGTAACTAAATAAGGAAGTAATGTTTATAAAAGACATGGTTTAGCTTAAAAAACTAAATCGGGAAGTGAAGATGATAAAGGCCATTTTGGTGGCTTATAAAAAACTAACTAAATGAGGAAGTGAAGATTATTAAAGACATGTTTTAGCTCAAAAAACTAAATAGGGAAATGAAGATGGTAAATGCTATTATGGTAGCTTATAAAAAACTAACTAATTGGGAATTGAAGACTATAAAAGACATGTTTTAGCTTAAAAAACTAAATTGGGAAGTAAAGATGATAAAGGCAATTATAGTAGCTTATAAAATAATAATTAAATGAGGAAGTGAAGATGGTAGAGACCATTTTGGCTTATAAAAAATGCTAACTAAAAGAGGAAGTGAAGATGGTAGAGACCATTTTGGCTTATAAAAAACTAAATAAATTTAAATGAGGAAGTGAAAAAGGTAGAGACCATTTTGGCTTATAAAAAAACTAACTAAATGAGGAAGTGAAGATTATAAAGATAAGGTTTGGCTTAAAAAACTAAATCGGGAAGTAAAGATGATAAAGGCAATTATAGTAGCTTATAAAATAATAATTAAATGAGGAAGTGAAGATGGTAGAGACCATTTTGGCTTATAAAAAACTAAATAAATTTAAATGAGGAAGTGAAAAAGGTAGAGACCATTTTGGCTTATAAAAAAACTAACTAAATCGGGAAGTGAAGATTATAAAAGAAAGGTTTTGCTTAAAAAACTAAATCGGGAAATGATGATTATAAAGGCCATATTTTCCCTTATAAAATACTAACAAAATAAGGAAATGAAGATTGCAAAGACCAATATTTGGAGTATGAAACACTAAGTAAATCAGGAAATGAAGATTATAAAGGTCATGTATTGGATTAAACAAAAGTCAAATTAGGAAATGAAGATTATAAAGGTCATGTATTGGATTAAACAAAAGTCAAATTAGGAAATGAAGATTATAAAGGTCATGTATTGGATTTAACAAAAGCCAAATCAGGAAATGAAGATTATAAAGGTCATGTATTGGATTTAACAAAAGCCAAATCAGGAAATGAAGATTATAAAGGTCATGTATTGGATTTAACAAAAGCCTAATCAGGAAATGAAGATTATAAAGATCATGTATTGGATTTAACAAAAGCCAAATCAGGAAATGAAGATTATAAAGGTCATGTATTGGATTTAACAAAAGCCTAATCAGGAAATGAAGATTATAAAGGTCATGTATTGGATTTAACAAAAGCCTAATCAGGAAATGAAGATTATAAAGATCATGTATTGGATTTAACAAACCCCAAATCAGGAAATAAAGATTAGATAGGTCATGTATTGGATTTAACAAAAGCCTAATCAGGAAATGAAGATTATAAAGATCATGTATTGGATTTAACAAAAGCCTAATCAGGAAATAAAGATTATAAAGATTATGTATTGGATTTAACAAAAGCCTAATCAGGAAATGAAGATTATAAAGATCATGTATTGGATTTAACAAAAGCCTAATCAGGAAATGAAGATTATAAAGATCATGTATTGGATTTAACAAAAGCCTAATCAGGAAATGAAGATTATAAAGATGATGTATTGGATTTAACAAAAGCCTAATCAGGAAATGAAGATTATAAAGGTCATGTATTGGATTTGACAGAAGCCAAATCAGGAAATGAAGATTATAAAGGTCATGTATTGGATTTAACAAACCCCAAATCAGGAAATGAAGATTATAAAGGTCATGTATTGGATTTAACAAACCCCAAATCAGGAAATGAAGATTATAAAGATCATGTATTGGATTTAACAAAAGCCTAATCAGGAAATAAAGATTATAAAGGTCATGTAATGGATTTAACAAAAGCCTAATCAGGAGATGAAGATTATAAAGGTCATGTATTGGATTTAACAAAAGCCAAATCAGGAAATGAAGATTATAAAGGTCATGTATCTTATTTAACAAAAGCCAAATCAGGAAATGAAGATTACAGAGGTCATGCTTTGGCTTTAGCAAAAACTAAATCAGGAAATGAAGATTACAGAGGTCATGCTTTGGCTTTAGCAAAAACTAAATCAGGAAATGAAGATTTCACAAACCATCTTTTGTTTAAATACTAACTAAATCGGGCGAGTCTGGATTGGACCATTTTCTTCTTTTTTCTTTATACATCTTTTGGTCATTTTTTCTTACATCTGATCATTTACAGGTAATTTGACAAAAAAAAAAAAAAAAAAAGAAAAAAAAAAAAAAAAGAAGAAGGGTCCTCTTCTGACAGAGTCCAATGATGGATAAAATAAACTTATGTTATCATCATTATTACTTTAAACATCACGTAACAGCTGCAGCCCTAATTGGAATAGCAGAATAATACATATCCAAATGAAGAAAGCAGCGCAGTGCAGAAAAAAAATCTTAAGAAGTAAAGTATAAAGTAGAAAAGAGAAATAAGAAATGATAAAATAACAATATGAACAAAATTATATACAAAGAGTGGAGTAGTGATGTTTTGAAAACAACTGATATTGAAAATAATGAATAGAGATAAGGACTAAACCAGATGGGCCTTATTATTAATTAAGGCATTTGGAAACATAATCAACAATAACAGTAAACATTTGAGGTTAGGAATACGATGCCAGTCAATTTACAAGTAAAAAGAATAATTTTTTACTGGAGACTAAGGTCCCATCACTAAAAAAAAAATTATTGATGACTTTTCAGCAAATCAGATTAAATTTTTCTAGAACAGTTAAATTTCCAATATTAGGTAAAAAAACATGAGTTTATTAAGTAAAATCAGGGTTACTTATAATCTTTCTAAGCTAGTCTACGCCCGTAAATTTTCTTAGTTCGTCGATCCATCGTCTTCTCGTCCTTTCCCTTGCTTCTTTAGTTATCTCTATGGACCCATTCTGCTATTATTAATGTCCATCTATTATCTGCCATTCTCATTATATGTCCTGCCATATTAATTTCTTTTTCTTATATGTAGTTAGAATATCCTCTACTTTAGTTTGCTCTCGTATCCATGTGGCTCTTTTTCTGTCTCTTAGTGTTATTTCCATAATTATTCTTTCCATAGCTGTTTATTGTAACTAGCTAATGTTCTAAGGCTACAGTAAGGCTCCAAGTTAATACTATGTCCTAAGAATGTATATTCATTTGCAATCTCTAGAGGTTCGTCCATAACTATGCTATCTGCAAATCTTAAGTTGTTAAGGCATTTCCCATTAATATTAATTCTTACATTTTTCCTATCTAATATTTTAAAAACTTCTAGGCATGCTGTGAATAATTTAAGAGAGATGGGGTCTCCCTGTCTAACTCCTTCCTCAATTGGAATTTTCTCACTTTCTTTATATAGTTTTAGGATTTTTGTATTTCCTGTATATATATCTTCAAGTGTTATAACACAAGATTTATCTATTCCTTGTCTTTGAAGGGCTTTCATTCCTGCTGAGGTTTTGGCAGAATCAAAAGCTTTCTCTTAGTCTATAAATACCATACATGTGGTTTGTCATACTCGGTTGATTTTTACATTTGCTGGATAATTACATGAATAATATTCAGTTGTTGAATACAGTACCCACTTCTAAAGGCTGCTTGCTCTCTTGGTTAACTAAAGTCTAGCTCTTCTATTCGGCCTAATATACTAAATAAGATTTTTTAAATGGTTATTTCAAAGGAAATACATTACACCTGAAAGTAAGCTCTCTTGGTTAACTAAAGTCTAGCTCTTCTAATCGGCCTAATATACTAAATAAGATTTTTTAAATGGTTATTTCAAAGGAAATACATTACACCTGAAAGTAAGCTCTCTTGGTTAACTAAAGTCTAGCTCTTTCTATTCGGCCTAATATACTAAATACGATTTTTAAAATGGTTATTTCAAAGGAAATACATTACACCTGAAAGTAAGCTCTCTTGGTTAACTAAAGTCTAGCTCTTTCTATTCGGCCTAATATACTAAATAAGATTTTTTAAATAGTTATTTCAAAGGAAATACATTACACCTGAAAGTAATTATTCTTATAAATTCGTACTGGTCGTAATTCACTAAACAAAATTATTCTGTTATTTCTTTAGAGGTGGAGGAATTTATTTGTATCACGAAGAAGATGCAAGGCCGAGTGATTCAGTCTCTTTATTTCTGTACGAAGAAGAAGAACAACAACGACAAAATAAGACGAAGAAAGAGAAGGAGAAAAAAATGGAAATATCCCAGATTTCCGAGATTGTAAACTACGAAGTCAAGCAAAAAAAAACCACTTTCATACCGTAAGACCTCCACCTCACTTCAGCTATTTTCAAATCTGGACGTGCCGTTAGCAACAAGTTTTCTTGCATTGTGGCGTCTCGAGAAAGATCAAAATTCAGTGGAGGAGGAGGAGGAGGAAGAAGAGGAGGAGGAGGAGGAAGAAGAAGAGGAGGAGGAGGAGGAGGAGGAGGAGGAGGAGGAGGAGGAGGAGGAGGAGGAGACAATAAACTCGGACATTTCTTCTGGGGGGTGATAGAGCTCTTAAGTACCTGTGTTTAAACAGGTAGCTGGCTTTTCTCGCCTGAGGAATTATTTTGCACAGTGCTAAAAGGCTTTCGAGGCAGTTCATTAGGGACTTAACTGTAACAATATTGAGAAAGGATGTCTCTAATGTGCGCACTTGAGTCTGACTAGACGAATCAAGTATTTGTACAATGTTTACATATTGTGCAAAAAAAAAAAAAATTCTATTCTACGGACACCCGAAGAATTTTGTCTCATCAGAGCTCTAACAACAACAACAACAACAACAACAACAACAACAACAATAATAACAATAATAATAATAATAATAATAATAATAATAATAATGTCGGGATATTTAAAATGTTGAGAAATTTCACAATTTATCGTTAAAAATTAATATATATATATATATATATATATATATATATATATATATACACAGTATACACACATTATATATATATATATATATATATATATATATATATATATATACACACAGTATACACACATTATATATATATATATATATATATATACATATATATATATATATATATATATATATATATATATATATATATATATATACAGTATACACACATTATATATATATACATATATATATATATATATATACATATATATATATATCTTGAAATTACGTAAAATTAGGACACTTTGAAATATTAACAATCTCCTTTTCCGAAAGTTTTTTTTTTTTTAACTTTTAAAACAATTCAAAAGAATACATAATTGTGTACTACGTAATGCAACCATCCCAATATAATAAGGAGAAAGTGTCTATCTCCTTATTTATAGTGTGTGTGTGTATATATATATATATATATATATATATATATATGTGTGTGTGTGTGTGTGTGTGTGTGTGCGTGTATATATATATATATATATATATATATATATATATATATATATATATATATATATATATATAAAGAGATATCATACATATATTTCTTTCCGGTCACGTTCAGCTCTCCTCGTTCCTCGAGTAGGGGGGGGGGGAGAGGGAGTGACCATACCCTTGTAAGAGGGAGTACGCGTGCCCATATCTATATATTTTATCTAGCCGTCATATATCTTACGGATCGCGTACACTTGTAATAGTAAAAACATCTTATGTATTCTAAGGCAAATTTCCATGCTTTTTCCTAAGAGTAGCATTTTCATACTTGAATACCAGTTAAAAGCAAAGCTGTCATTATAATCATCAACTAATCAGAATATTATAAGGCTAAGTGGTCCAACAGAGAAAGGAGTCCATTACTCTTTTGACGTTGTTACTTATTTTAGAATGATTTATTGTTAATTTGTTCTCTTCATTTATTTATTTCCTTATTTCCTTTCCTCACTGGGGTATTTTTCCCTGTTGGAGCCCCTGGGGTTATAGCATCTTGCTTTTCCAACTAGGGTTGTAGCTTGGATAGTAATAATAATAATAATAATAATAATAAACAAACAGTTAAAGAAATATATTGGAGAAAAACAATCCAACGCTAATAGCCACTACCTTCAAGCGAAAGATTTAACTGCCTGACTAGGATGATATTCCATAATTATGTCACAGTTGGAATAGAGCTTCTTAATATTTTAAGAAAAGTTCATAAGTTGCACTACTGTAAGTGTATTATTAAAAATGTCTGGTTTCAGTTACATCAGAATAGATGCTCACCAGAACGTCAGCCGGGCAAGCCCAACCCCATCTCATTGTGGTGCCCAACCCCGTGGCCTCCCCAGTAAACAGCTTAAACTCACGGTCTGGGTTTCAGTTACATCAGAATAGATGCTCACCAGAACGTCAGCCGGGCAAGCACAACCAACGGGCCCCTCCCCATGTGGTGCCCAACCACAGCAGTGCCTTCCCCAGTTAAAAGCTTAAACTCGCGGTTTTATGCTGGGATCGATCTGCTGCCATGCGAATTTTAGGCGAACACATTATGAATGTACTAGTCAGAAGGCTCGTATTAACAAGGTCTGGAGGATTGGATAATCTCAGAAAATCTTATTTAAACCAATAAAATCATAAAAAAAAGTATCCTATGAATATGAGATAAAAAAAACAGATATGATTTGAATAGATAAAATCATAAAAAAGTATCCTATGAAAATGAGATAAAAAAACAGATATGATTTAAATAGATAAAATCATAAAAAGGTATCCTATGAATATGAGATAAAAAAACAGATATGATTTAAATAGATAAAATCATAAAAAGGTATCCTATGAATGAGATAAAAAAAACAGATATGATTTAAATAGATAAAATCATAACAAAGTATCCTATGAATATGAGATAAAAAACAGATATGATTTAAATAGATAAAATCATAAAAAAATATCCTATGAATATGAGATAAAAAAAACAGATATGATTTGAATAGATAAAATCATAAAAAGGTATCCTATGAATATGAGATAAAAAACAGATATGATTTAAATAAAAATCATAAAAAAGTATCCTATGAATATGAGATAAAAAAAACAGATATGATTTGAATAGATAAAATCATAAAAAGGTATCCTATGAATATGAGATAAAAAACAGATATGATTTAAATAGATAAAATCATAACAAAGTATCCTATGAATATGAGATAAAAAAAACAGATATGATTTGAATCGATAAAATCATAAAAAGTATCCTATGAATATGATAAAAAAAACAGATATGATTTGAATTGATAAAATCATAACAAAGTATCCTATGAATATGAGATAAAACACAGATATGATTTGAATAGATAAAATCATAAAAAAAGTATCCTATGAATATGAGATAAAACAACCAGATATGATTTGAATAGATAAAATCATAAAAAAAGTATCCTATGAATATGAGATAGAAAAAAAAAGATATGATTTGAATCGATAAAATCATAAAAAAGTATCCTATGAATATGAGATAAAACAGATATGATTTGAATAAATAAAATCACAAAAAGGTGCGGTATTCTATGCATGAAAGATATAAAAAAACACTCAAATTCCCTGCATGAGATTAAGACAGATAACTTGGCCCTTAGCCAAGATCCTTTGACGAAGGCCTTGAATTAATCCTTGCTGGGAAATAAAACATTGGGTGTTGTTGAAAGCTACGAAGACTGAAATACGCTTCTGTTCAAGAAGAAAATTTGGGATTTTATTAATTATTCATAATCTAAACACAGGTAATTATCTTAAAAATGTTCTTTGAAAGAGTTTTTGAGTAATGTACCTGTTCTTTATTATTATTATTATCATTATTATTATTATTATTATTATTATTATTATTATTATTATCATTATTATTATTATTGTTGTTGTTGCTGTTGTTGTTGTTGTTACTATTATTATTATTATCATTATTATTACTATTATTACTATTATTATTATTATTACTATTATCATTATTATTATTATTGTTGTTGTTGTTGTTGTTGTTGTTGTTGTTGTTATCATTATTATTATTATTATCATTAATATTATTATTATTATTATTATTATTACTTGCTAGGCTACAACCCTATTTGGAAAAGCAGGATGCTATAAGCCCAGGGGCTTCAACAGGGAAAATAGCCCAGTGAGGAAAGGAAACTTAAGGAAAAATAAAACATTTCAAGAAGAGTAACATGAAATTAAATATCTCCTATATAAACTATAAAATCTTCAACAGAACAAGAGGAAGATATAACAGAAACGTCGTTATTACCTCCGCCAACGAAGCTGGGAGGAGGTTATGTTTTAGCCCCTGTTTGTCTGTTTGTGAACGACTTCCTGTCCAAAATTTTATTCATGGAGTAGTGAAAATTCCAGGGGTTAATTGTTTAAGTTGAGTCGTGGAAGTGATTCAATTTTGAAAGTTCTAGCTCAAAGGTCAAGGTCAAGGTCGAGCAAATGGTCGACCGAATTGACCCTAATCTTAACCACAAGTTCGCACATGGTTGCCACACAAGACTTCAAATTCGCCTTCGGTCTAAATTGAATCTGGGAAAGGCAAGTTGGTTTCGATAAATAAGCTGCCGTGGCGGAGTTCTGCACTCGGAGTTCTTTTCTATTATGTGTTTTGAAGCCATTTTCATTCTAAGGTGTAACATTAGGAATATATCTTCATATTTGGTAATAAATGTTATTTTCCATATGAGCCAATAGGAAAATAAAGTCTCTTCATATAACCTGGTTTCTTTGAGAAGAAAATGCTGCATTTTTTTCTTTCCTTCGTTAGGAACTGCAGAGATCCACCTAACCAGTCTTTCCTTTTCTTTGCTTCTTTATGAAATACAATTATTATTTTTTTCTTGATGAAACGTCAATCCAGCTTTACTAAGTGCTAAGTATCCTTTACAGTCCTAACTGATGCACAGTAAGGGCCAGAGAAATGTTCTAACTGTAAGGATACACCTGTCTGGTGATTGCCAGACTGGAACTCGAGTCCCGCTCAAACTCGTTAGTTCCTTTGGTCGATGCAACCTCACCATCCTTGTAAACTAAGGATGCATGGAAGTTTGGGGGAGCCTATAGGTCTATCTGCCGAATTATCAGCACCCATTGCCTAGCCCTCCTTAGTCCTAACTTGGGTGGAGAGCAAGCTTGGGTACTGATCATATGTATATATGGTCAGTCTCTAGGGCATTGTCCTACTTGATAGGGCAATGCCACTGTCCCTTGGCTCTGCCATTCATGAGCGGCCTTTAAACCTTTAAACCTTGAACATACGCTATATAACACTTAAACTAAGCCCCCCCCACACACACACACACCTCGAACAAGTTCACCACGTTGACAATGAAGGAAAATATGAAGATAAAGACAGTAACAAGAAATGAAGTTAAAAGAAAGTATAAAGAACATGTTAATAAATAAACACTGAATGATAAGATTAAAGGATGGAACATGCTAACAAAGATGCTTACGACATAAAAAAAAAAAAAACAAGCGGAAACTCTAAGTGATAAATAGATCCACACAGAGTCAATACAGATATTGACTCTGGATCCACCTACAGTGAATTCTATAGGACGGAGTACTTTAGCTGATATTTGCTAGTTACCTCCAACTACGAAGTTAAAAGTTGTTTGTTTTGCCCCTGTTTGTCCATATTTATGTTTGTTTGTTTGTGAATAACTTCCAATTGAGTCCTTTGGCTTATAGCATCCTGCTTTTCCAAGTAGGATTGTAGCTTAGCTGCTGCTGCTGCTAATAATAATAATACTAATAATAATAATAATAATAATAATTATTATTATTATTACTATTATTATTATTATTAAATAGCAAATAATAAATAATAAATAACAAATAATAATATTAATAATAATAATAATAATAATAATAATAATAATAATAATAATAATAATAATAATAATAATAGAGGTATATGGGCATAATGTGCAGGAGTGAGCATAGACCTATTATTGCTTGATAAACACTAGAAATAAAAAGAAGAGGCATTCCATAATTTAAGTAATCTTACATACGATGTTGACAGTTGCTTTTCACGAACAAAAATAATATATATAAAAAATAAGAGAGGCAATATAAAAGCATATGGTACAACAGACACAAGAAAATTAAACAAGCAGAATCAGAAGAGCACTATGATAAAAAAGGAGAGCCGTTCCAGAGGCGAATGTATTCCAGTGCTACTATTCATACTCCAAAACCAAAACATTAAACGGGTCACTGAAATGCATTGTGAATGCATGTTTGAAAAACAACCGTCTCCCAAAGCTTTTTTCCAGCCTAACCAAAGCCGTCCATGAAAATTCTTAATTATATTTCTCTTGGATTCATTAAAAATGTTGTGTTTCGGTTGTGAACTCAACGAGTTTGACGCCATGAAGCGATTTTGGATGGACGACGATGAGGCCATTTCGTGTCTGCGCCTACACGGCATTCTGCCTTCGAAGGTAACCTGTCCTCATTGTCACAGTGATTGCGAATTAAGGAAAGAACGTAATATATGGCAGTGCTTGACGAAAACGAAAGTTGGGGAGAGCAAATACCGTGCTTGCGGTTTCACCTTGAACGATCGAGAGGGGACGGTTTTGGACAAGATCGACGTCAGTCCTTGGAAGCTGCTGCTGTTCTTCAATCACTGGCTGTCCAGGTGTTGGTCCTATGACCTGATGGCGAGCAACCTCATGCTGACCAACGACACGATCCTAACCCTCAGCCGACTCTGCTTTGCGGTCAGTCAGTTCTGGTTCGACACGCAGATCCCCGCTAAGCCCTTCGGAGGCTCCGGTGTAGTTTTGGAAATTGACATTTGTCATTTTGACGACCTGACCGAAATCGAAGGGTGGCGGCAGACTGTTCTCGGTGCGTACGAACGCCACACCGACAGATTATTTTTTGTGCTTGTGGAAGATGTCGAGAATAGCTTAATCCCTGTAATTCAAAGGTATATTCAGAAGGGATCGATTCTCTATACCACAGACCGAGAGGATTTCTTGCCGCTTAAGGAGTATGGGTACGAACATCGAGTGGTTAGTGCCTCTTCGACAGATCAGGACATTAACATCAGGGGCATTAAGAGTAAGTGGCACGGCTTGAGATCTTGGAAACGGAGGATCAGGAAAGCCAGGAGGGAAGAAAAATATCATCCCAGATATCTTTCGCGGTATCTGTTTGTTAATTATTATTTGTCCCCTGATCGGTTACATCACTTCCTTCGATGCGTGGCTGAATTTGCACACGAATCTGTACCTGAAAGATAATATAACCTAAGTCTGCCGAGATGTAAACTGGTGAATGTGGATTTGTTTTAGGTAAGTTGGCTTCATAAAATGGTTTTGGCAACTAATGTACTCTTTAAATTTTATACACTATTAGCTAACTCTTCTAATCTTCTAAATTACAGTATATTATCTATAGCCTAGGCTATGTCAATATATATAATAAGCATGCCTTTAATAGTTTGGTCTTCTTTCTATTTATAGACTACAATTACTAAATTATTGGGAGATATTTACCCATGCTCTGTCACTAGTAAATGTCGGAACTTCCCATTCCTCACCTAATCTAACCTAGGATACAATGTCCTTACTCAGCAAAGCAATTCTTGCTCCCTCCCACTTGCCTAAACTGTCCTATAGTCCATTTCTTTTACCGAGGCAGTTTTGCACCGACTTGCAGGGGTGTCCTTTTAGCTCGGAAAAGTTTCCTGATCGCTGATTGGTTGGACGAGATAATTCTAACCAATCAGCGATCAGGAAACTTTTCCGAGCTAAAAAGGCATCGCTGCGAGTTGGTGCAAATCTGCCTCGGTAAAAGAAATGGACTATAGGACGCTATGTTCTTACTCATCGAACATAAAAGTATTTTAAATGGCGAATGGCTATATGTACACCAAATTATAAGTGTTCTTGTTTTTTAAGCATGATGTATAATTATGATGGACAAGTGTTGAGATGCTTTGACCTAGTCAGATTTATTTTTAATATTGTTTGACATAAGCATTTCACATAAGAGATGCACCTATAGCTTAATTTAAGAGTTCCGTTTGTCTTTCTGTGGCCTCGATTATTTACCAAAACTCTAAGTAGTACCCTCTCTAATCAGGTCTCCTCAAATTGGGGTAAAACTTCTAAGTTTAAGTAAATTCAAGTTAGTTTAAGTATGCTGCACACCAGCATATAATAGCTAAGATAACTTGTATATAACTTAAGGTTGTTTCATCACTACAGTACACTGCTTTTATGGGGAGTAGAGCATTAAATATTAATTCCTAAAACTAATGTGAACCATTTTGAAAGTTAATTCCCAATTTTACTGTGTGAAATATTACTCTACCAAAAATTAATGTGCAAGACCTAGCCTAGGTTAAGTGAGCCAAACAATTTCAAAACCCATGGAAGTTTGTTCAATAATATTCATTCAAGATTTGCTAGACCATGAAATACTGTAATAATTAATTGTTCCTATGCATATGTTCCGCGCTATGTTGGAATCTGCGCCGATTCCGAATCGGGTTGCGCAATGTTGGAATTCTTACTTTGTGCGGCAAAGTTGGAATGCAGTGTTGGGTTCCCGCTGTGATTTTTCATTGCACTACCCAACCTAATACATCCACGTAAGCTAACCTAGGGGCCCTGTACCCCTACCAAGGGCTACTGGGGGGAGGGGGGGCTCCCCTTGCAAACCCCCCCCCCCCTTAAGGCCACAGTGATTTTCGGGGCACTACCGAACCTAATACACCCACCTAACCTAGGGCCACTGTACCCCTACCTAGCCCTACTGGGGGGAGGGGGGCTCCCCCCTGCAACCCCCCCCTTAAGGCCACAGTGATTTTCGGGGCACTACCGAACTTAATACACCCACCTAACCTAGGGCCACTGTACCCCTACCTAGCCCTACTGGGGGGAGGGGGGGCTCCCCCCTGCAACCCCCCCTATAAGGCCACAGTGATTTTCGGGGCACTACCGAACCTAATACACCCACCTAACCTAGGGCCACTGTACCCCTACCTAGCCCTACTGGGGGGGGGTTTCTCTCTCTCTACCCCCCCCCCTTAAGGCCACAGTGATTTTCGGGGCACTACCGAACCTAGTACAACCACCTAACCTAACCTAAGGCCCTGTACCCCTACCTAGGCCTAGCCCCTGCGACACCCCCCTTAATGCCACTACCTAACACATCCATCAAACCAAATGGTAATTGCAATTAACCACTACAATAACTAACACGCCTTGGAAACAAATTAAACATACATAATGACCTGACTTTACATAATGGCCTGATCACTGCATATACGACGAGGAGATCACCCCCATAGAACCTAATACTGTTAACACACCTATTGCCATACAAGGTAAACGAGTCAGTCGGCGTATTTACGTGAATCTGTTTCGCTCCACAGCAACCAAAATACGATTCCAACTTGGTCGCGCGATCTGGGAATCTTCACATTGCGCAGCGCCAAGTGAGAATATTCCAACACGATGCAGATTCTGAGATGGGTTGCAACACATACATAAACCTTTTGTCCTATAAAATAGGGAATGTTTACAGCAGAGCTGTAATAGCTGTTGAAATCATTAACAAGGTGGTTAACGACAGGTGGTGAGAATGGGAGAGTAACCCAACCCACTTGACTGTTAAAAACATTTCAATTTCGTCAAAAGTTCCAACGTGTAAGGATGTAGTTGCATACAATCCAAGACTGTTTATTCATTTTCGCATAATTTTAATTATTAATGGAACAAAGCAGGAATGCATCTATACGTGGGCACAACCTCGGTCTGCGACTACACTGGCGATAGATTTGCTCGTGCTGCTGATAGGGGCATGATTATTTGCAATTACCCCCTTTAATCAAGTGTAGACTCTGGCCTCTCATTAGGTGGTCATTATTCTTTGTAATGACCTTTACATGCTGGAGAGACTGGTTAGCCCTTTTAAGTTCCTCACGCTGTTTTCTGAAGCCGTTGGGTATACGCCCTTGGCTTGCCCAAAGAGTATACTTTAAGAGCAGGGAAAACTGATCTACATCAGGAAATTTTTTCAGGGTTGTTGGAAGTGTTGGGTCATCACTTCACTCGGATATATGCTGTAATATCTTCCTTGAAAAACACCAATGATGAGTGACCTAAGGCAGGCATTGGGTCTTATAGGTCTTTTCGAGAAAGCAGGTAGGAAAGGCTACCTCACCCCTGTTCCCAGTGTTAGTGACCGCAGTGGTGATCCTGTAGTGCACTCTAAGCCAAGAAGGATCTACGGTAGTAGGGCTTAGAAGGCTTACGCACCTGTGGGAGGGAAGTGTCAAAGCCAGAAAGGTGTAAGAAGTCTTCGGGGCCAGTAAACCTGTACTTATGTTCTTGATGACTGCCTCCTGTATTTAGCTTCAGTGCCATTCCCCCTGTATCTATCCTTATTCCTGTCACCTTTGCCCCTCCGCCGATGGCTCCCTCCCTCACTGGGCCTGTGGCCCCAGGCATTGAGTCTGTTACAAGTGCCAGTGAGTATACCTGCCTCTCCCCCTATGACAGTGTTCCTCAGTGTTGTGGCTCTTGTTGGAGTAACCCATGAGGGGAAGCATCGTCGTCGATGGTCATTCGGACCTCGACTTCTCTGCTTGCAGAGCCTGAGAAGGTTGGTAGGAGTAAAAGGCAAATTTCCTCCTCTTCCAGCTCATTTTCCTCCAAATTTGATTTGTTCCGTAACTGAAATACAAACCACGCTATTTACATGGGGTAATTACTTCGGCGTAGCTGAAATGACGAGCCATAAGAATTTTAACGAGGGTTTACTACCCCTCCGCTAGTTAGCGGGGGGGTAGGGAGGGGTAGCTTGCTACCCCTCCCCCCTCACACACACAGTGAGTGCTTCACTTTACTTTTGGCTCGGAGAGACGACAGACCTGTCTGCGCTCTCCTCCATTTTTTACTGCCATAATCTGTTTTGTTTTTTCTTTCAGTGTGTGTTTGAAGTTGGCCTCTATTCTTTCATCATGCGTACGTCCCCTGGACAAGCCGGCCGCCCTTGTGGTACCCTTATGTCGGTCTTGGACACCGATCCTCACTCCTTATGCCCTCAGTGTAGGGGCCAACGGTGTGATAGGTCTAACGTATGTATCGAATGTAGGGAGTGGTCTACCTCCCAGTGGGAGAGGTTTTCCCGGCGACGCAAGAAGAAGGCTAAAAGGGATATTTCTCCTTCAGAGGCTCCTTTGAAGAGAGAAAATCCCAAGACTTCTTCCGTAGCCCTTTCCTCCTCCGAAGCTCCCACTCGAGCGGTCTCTCCCGAGAGGCCGGCGAGTGGTAGCGTAGACCGTATTGCTGTTGACCGATCCCGGGGTGCGGGAGAGGTAGTTGCCTCCCATAGCGAAGCAGCTGCCCCTCCTCCCCCGGAGGAGGATTTAAATATTGATTTTCCTGTTAATAATAATGATTTATTACAGCTTTGGGCTTCCTTGGGGCTTCAGGGTTCGCCCTCCAGGGAAGCCCTGTATGACATGATCAAATTGGGTGCGGCTGTTAAACAATCGCCGACGACAGCAGAGATAGATCCTCTGTCGGTCGTTGACGTTGTTGTGACGGAGGCATCGAGTTATTCTGCTCAAACTCCTGTGCCTGTTGTTGCTGAGGTAGCTGAAGGCTTAGGTTCCCCCTCCGAACATCCTTCAAGGGAGGAACTAAGTCCTACGGTCTCTTCTGCAAGTGATTCTCCCCCCGGGGGAGTTCACTAACAGAGACTCTTCTACGGAGGCCCTACGAAGGTCAGAGTTCTGATCCAACGGCCCCTCGTGGGCGTATAAGGCGGAAGGCTCGCCCTCCCGTAGAGGCCTTCCTTCTCCTCACAAGGGAGTTAGGAGGCGCCTCTTCGGCTCGTCATCCCCGCAGTCCTCTGCGGAGGAGACAACTCACCGATCACCGTTCCTGCCAGCTACCACCTTAGACCTCTCCAGGGATCGTTTTGTATCCAGTCACCCTCCACACATGCTGTCCTGCCATTTCCTTTCAAGGAGGATGTGCGCTACGTGCCATCTAAACCTGTCATTGCGCAGGCACCGGTCCCTTCGAGGCAAAAGGGCAATGAGCGCAAAACTGCGCATCATACCCTTGCGCGCCAGGTTATACCTGCGCGCCCTCCTGCTGTTGCCGCTGACCCTGATTTAGCGCCACGGCGCTCACCTGCGCGCGTGCGCACAAATGTTCCAGTTAAACGCCAGGGTTCCCCTGCGCGCCTACAACCATCGGCGCGCCCGTGCCCATCAGCTGTTCCTGAGATAGCGCTTCCGCGCCCACCTGCTCACACGCGCTCGCCTGCGCACACGCGCCCGGCAGTTCCTGACAAACGCGCAGTCCAGGAGGCTCCTAAGTTAGCGCACAGGCGCTCACAGGTGTCTCTAGACGACAAACGCGCGGTCCAAGAGGCACCTAAGTTAGTGCACAGGCGCTCACAGGTGTCTCTAGACCCCCAACACTCTTATACTACTAGAGGGATGCGGGCCAACCTCGCCCTGTTCCTGTTATAGCGCAAACGCGCTCGCCAACGCGCTTCTACATCACAGCGCGCAGTCCAGGAGGTTCCCAAGATAGCGCATGAGCGCTCACGGGTTCCCCTGTACTCTCTGCTAACGGCGCGCAATATAAAAACTGCGCACAATGTTCCAGTAGCAGGCGAGGTTCCAGCTGCGCGCCCAGTTCCAGTCGCGTGCACACCTACACGGCCAGTTCCTGCTGCGCGCCCATCACAACAACGCACACCTGTGCGCCAACATCCTGATGCGCGCCCACGATCGCCTAAGGCAGCTGCACAACCTGCACACCTCTCGCCTACGCGCCAACGCGCGAACTCGCCCTCGCGCTATCGCCAGGTGGCACAATCGCCCCCACGCCCGGTCGTTACAGACATGCGCCATCATGCTACCGTGCACTCGCACTCATCAGTAGCCCATCAGCCCACTGTGCACCCACGCATCCAGCCTTCTACCCCTCCTCATAAGATAGCTCCTGTGCGCCAAACACCCTCGCCATCTCCTACGCGCGCCCACGCCCTCAACCTCGCACGCCCACACTCACGCGCGTGCGCGAATATCCTGCTGCGCATGATTCATTTACGCGCGATCCAGATCAGGGCTTTTCACGCGATCACCAGCGTGATCGGCGCAACGATCGCCAACGCGATCACGCCCAAGTTACATCAGGGGTACAGGCGGACAGGTCAACATCGCGCTCCCCTCCCCGCAAGTGCAGAACAGCGCGCTCTCCGGAGGAGGGGAGGTTCCCGGACAGGTCTAAGGATCTTTCTTCTTCCTTCATTGCAGATTCTCAACAGGCGAACCCTCATGTGTCGACTCCTCCAAGGAATCGAACGATCCCCTTCTCTCCAGAGGGAGTATCTGACAGCACGAATGTCAGCCAGCAGCCCTGGTTTGGTACCATTGTCAGAGCGCTTATGCAGGCAATGAAGCCTGCGCTTTCTGACTTGGGTCACAAATCATTGGCAACTTCCTCCCCCCTTAAGAGGAAGAGAGGAGTCCCAGAGGTGGTAACTTCTCCAAGGACTATCCTGTCCCCTCGCAAGTCCTTACGTAAGGCTCCTACCCCACCTCAGACTTTCTCTCCCTCCTCTGCGGATGAGTATTACCCATCCTCAGGAAAACCGGAAGATCCGGTCCGTTCCCCCATCGCACCAATGGGGGAAACTCCGCCGCTTCCTGAGAAGTCCCCTCGTGTAGAGGTGGCGAAGGCCTTACATCCTTCATTGCTGGAGTCCTGCATCCCTCCTAGGAGGAAGCCGAAGGACTCGAAGACTGTTCCCAAGTTTTCCGCAAGGACCCCGCAAGGATCCGACAGGAACCAGATAGACCTTTGGAGAACGTCCGCGAGTCTCCCCAGGAAGAGCCTCTGGGGACGGGAGACTTCGCTGCCAGTCCGTCAGGAGGAGAACACCAGGAGTCAGAACATGCGTTTTGGCAAGTCCTGACCCTCATGAGGAACCTCAATGGGATCCCAGACCCAGAGATTCCTCCTCGTGAAGGGAAGGATACGGTCCTGGACTGAATCTACGTCACCCAGAAACCCTCTAGGGCCAGTGCAGCTTTGCCCTGGTCTGAGTGGATGAAGAGTGCCAGAGACAAGGTTGAGGGCCAGCTCTCTGAGCTTGCCTCCTCCAATAGATCCAGTGCCGGTAACAAGCTCCTCCCTCCTCCTCGAGTACATCAGAGGAGGTACTTTGAAATCCTAGAGGAGACTTGTTTGAGTCTTCTAGTACACCATTCGGTGGAAGAACTCACTGGGGGAGTCCCTCTTGAGAGACTCTCCAACCGGCAAGTGTCCTATTCCGCAACTGAGATCCTAAGCCAGGAGAAAGTTGCGAAGTGTGCCATGCAGGCAACTTCGTGGCTGGACATCTGGCTGGGATCTCTGGGCATCCTGGTATGTTCTGAGGACCTGTCCAAAGAAAGTACCAGGAAGGCACTGGAGACATTCTTACTCTCAGGCACGCGAACCATCGAGTTTCTGGCCCATCAAGTCTCGAGCTTGTGGGCCAACACGATTCTAAAGCGTCGGGACGCAGTGGCTGAGAGGTTCCACCAGAAGGTCCCCAGTTCTGATGTTAGCAGGATCAGACACTCTTCCATTCTCGGTAAGAGCTTGTTTGAGCCAAATGACGTGGAGCTAGCCTCTGAGAGGTGGAGGAAGTCCAATCAGGATTCCCTCATCCACAAGGTCCTGACATCGAGGCCTTACAAACCTCCAGCAGCTCAGCAACCCCGTCCAGCTAAGGACACTAGGAAGACAACGACAGCGAAGCAGAAGGTGTCTAAGCCCTTTCCTGCCAAGGGCAGAAGGGGCAAAAAGTCCTCCAAGGGAGGAGGCAAGAATCCTAGAGGGAACGGCCGGGGCCGTAAACGCTAGGATTGGCAGTCCCCCCGCATGTCCACCAGTGGGGGAATAATTACAAAGTTGCGCGACAAGGTGGCAGCAACTCGGGGCAGATACCTGGACGATTTCCGTAATCGGTCAGGGTTATCGCGTCCCGTTCATCTCATGTCTACATCCCCTGACAGCGAATCCAGTGTCATTGAGCTCCCTTTCCATGGGATCGGTCAAGGGACAGGCCCTCCGGGCAGAAGTCCAGACCATGTTGAAGAAGGACGCTCTCCAAGAGGTTGTGGACGGCTCCCCAGGCTTCTACAGTCGACTCTTTCTTGTGAGAAAGGAGTCTGAAGGCTAGAGACCAGTCATCGACCTCTCGACACTGAACGGGTTTGTCAAACAGACTCCGTTCAGTATGGAGACGGCAGACACGGTCAGGCTTGCAGTGAGACTACAAGACTTCATGTGCACACTGGACCTGAAGGACGCGTACTTCCAGATCCCAGTCCACCCGTCTTCAAGGAAGTACATAAGATTTTGCCTAGATGACAAGATCTACCAGTTCAAGGTGCTGTGCTTCGGTCTCTCCACAGCACCCCAAGTGTTCACCAAGGTGTTCACCCTGATTTCATCATGGGCTCACAGGATCGGCATCCGTCTCCTCCGTTATCTGGACGACTGGCTGATCCTAGCAGACTCGAAGGCAACCCTTCTTCGCCACCGAGACAAGCTTCTCGAACTTTGCCAAGATCTAGGGATCATGGTAAACCTCGAGAAGTCCTCTCTGCAGCCCTCTCAGAGACTGGTATACCTAGGCATGGTCATAGACACCAATCTCCAAAAAGCCTTCCCATCAGACGACAGGATAGCAAGGCTGAGGAAGGTCGCGAGACCTTTCCTCACACGAGAAGAACTTCCAGCCCAAACGTGGTTACGTCTCCTCGGCCATCTCTCCTCCCTGGCCCGTCTGGTTCCCAATAGTCGCCTCAAAATGAGATCTCTCCAGTGGCGACTCAAGTCGCGGTGGAATCAAGGACACGATTCCCCGGACACCTTGATCCCTATGGGACAACCGGAACAGACGGATCTCCAGTGGTGGGTGGCAGACGAGAACCTACAAAAGGGAGTGGATCTTCTCGTCCTTCCCCCGGACTTGATGTTGTTTTCGGACGCATCAAAGAAAGGGTGGGGGGCACACGTTCTGAACCACAGGACCTCAGGCCTGTGGTCAGAATCAGAAAGGTACCTTCACATAAACCTGCTAGAAATGAAGGCCGTGTTCCTGGCACTTCAAAAGTTCCACCAAGTCCTGGCGGGCCACTCTGTGGTAGTGATGAGCGACAACACCACAGTGGTGGCTTGTATCAACAAGCAGAGAGGTACCTTTTCAGAACAGCTATCCCATCTTGCAGTAGAGATACTGAGATGGTCCGAAGTCCACTCGATCACACTAGCAGCTCGCTTCATTCCGGGCTAAAGGAATGTGCTCGCCGACAGTCTGAGCAGAGCGACACAGATAGTGAGTACCGAGTAGTCTTTGGATCCTCAAGTAGCCAACAAAGGCCTGACTTTGTGGGGTTCCCCAACTGTGGACCTGTTCGCTACAGCGCTGAACGACAAGCTCCCGCTGTACTGCTCCCCAGTCCCGGATCCCAAGGCTCTCTGGCAAGATGCCTTCCAACAACGGTGGGACAACATCGATGTGTACGCCTTTCCCCCGTTCTGTCTGATGAGAAAAGTACTCAACAAGACCAGAATATCGGTCAACCTCTCAATGACCCTCATAGCTCCACTATGGCATCACGCAGAAGGGTTCCCGGACCTTCTGCAACTCCTTACGGAGCCTCCAAGGGAACTCCCTCCACGTCACGAGCTACTCAAACAACCACACTCCAACATCTTCCACAAAGTCGTAGCTTCACTTCGACTTCACGCCTGGAGACTATCCAGCATCTCCTCAAAGAGAGAGGATTTTCGCAACAAGTTGCGAACAGGATGTCTGGACACCTGCGCAAGTCATCCGCAGGGGTCTACCAGGCGAAGTGGCGAGTTTTCTGTGGTTGGTGTCGTGGAAGGGGTATCTCTCCACTCGATGCCGCTATTACAGCAATAGCGGAGTTTCTCGTGTATTTGCGGGAGGAAATGCGCCTTTCAGTCTCGGCAGTGAAAGGCTATCGCTCAACCTTAAGTCTTGCCTTCAGGCTCAAAGGAATGGACATTTCTTCCTCGCTGGAACTTTCTCTTCTCATACGAAGCTATGAACTTACCTGCCCTCAGTCGGAAGTGAGACCCCCTCCTTGGAACGTGGTTCGAGTTCTCAGGTCTCTAAAGAGACCTCCCTACGAACTACTACGCCAGACTTCAGATCGCCACTTTACTTGGAAGACGTTGTTCCTGCTAGCTTTGGCCTTGGCCAAGCGAGTCAGCGAACTAAATGGTCTCTCATATGACATCGCCCATTCAAAGGGATGGGGGGAGGTAACGTTCAGGTTCGTCCCTGAGTTTGTTGCCAAGACTCAGAACCCGGGAGTGCCGGACCCTCGGTTCGACTCTTTCCAGGTTACGAGTCTCCATTCTGTAACAGATGACCCAGACCATCTCCTACTTTGCCCAGTAAGGAGTCTGAGGTTGTATCTTAAGAGAACAGCTGCAGTTGGTCCCCAGGTTCAAGCCTTGTTCGTGAGCACTGGGAAAACGAAGAGAAGGGTCACAAGGAATACCATTTCAGCCTGAATTCGCAAGGTAATACACCTGGCCTTGAATCCCGACCCTTTTCCGTCACTTCGCCCTAGAGCACATGATGTCAGGGGCATAGCTATGTCCCTGGCCTTCAAGAAGAATTATTCAGTGACGCAGGTCCTGCAAGCTGGGGTGTGGAAGCGTCAGACCACCTTCACAGCCCACTACCTGCAAGACGTGACCCACAGGAGGCTCGATACGTTTTCTATCGGCCCTGTGGTGGCTGCACAACAGCTGGTCTAAACCTCAGGCTCCTTAATGGACAAGTAGCAGAAGGTTGAGGGCATTGTTACCCGGTTTTAGTCTGCATGAATGAAAAGGTATGTCTGGCCCTTATTCTTTTCTTCATCCTCTCCTCCCTTGGAGAAAGCAGCATCCTGGGTTCTCTGCACAGCTGACCTCCAACCACTGCAGGTAAACCATGCTTCCTTGTGTTCCTAGTATTAAGTGTAATACTGTCATGTCCCCATACCCTGACGAGGTGGTATTGGGAGAGTCCTAGCCTAGATTTCCATCTGAGGAACTCCAGGTCAACTTCCTAGGATGAGTCACTTTTCACCTTCGCACACACCTTACGTAGGCCGCAGCAGTTTCACAGCCGCTAGCGAGGAGCAGGGATTCCATATTGTCTGAGTACGTAAACACTCGAATATGGAATCCCCGGGCAAGTCAAAGCCAGTATGGCAGGGACTTACCACCCTTCCTAAGGGTTAAGTCACCCCATGTAAATAGCGTGGTTTGTATTTCAGTTACGGAACAAATGACAAATTCGTAGATAATTTGTATTTTTCCTAACTATACAAACCTTAGCTATTTACACATATTTGCCCGCCAGCCCTGTCCCCCGGGAAGTGAAGTGAAGCACTCACTGTGTGTGTGAGGGGGGAGGGGTAGCAAGCTACCCCTCCCTAACCCCCCGCTAACTAGTGGAGGGGTAGTAAACCCTCGTTAAAATTCTTATGGCTCGTCATTTCAGCTACGCCGAAGTAATTACCCCATGTAAATAGCTAAGGTTTGTATAGTTAGGAAAAATACAAATTATCTACAAATTTGTCATGTTTCTTCTTGTTAGTTCTTCTAAGAAGTCAAATAAGTCCAGGTAGACTAGTCGTAGTCACAAAAAGACTCTTGGCGACGCCACCTCTCCTTCAACACGAAGGTGATCTCAGGCCAGTTGCCATCCTGACTACCTAATAGTCAGATGGGAGATGTATGGCCCCCATGTTCACGTTCTGTCGGTCATGTGTTGGAAGAGCTTGGACGCTCTTGGTCACCTTCCGTACCTGTTTGATGGACTCTACTCCCTTCTCTAAACAAAGTACAGTACTGCTGTAGCCCATGATGAAAAGACAGTACCCAGTTTTATGGCAAAGCAACCTCATGAGGTTTCTTCCACATATTTCATTTTGGCTACATATACACCAAATAATCTGGCCTAATTTTTCCACATTCTCCTCTGTCCTTAAACACCTGACAACACTGAGATTACCAAACAATTCTTTTTCACTCAAGGTGTTAACTACTGCACTGTAATTGTTCAATGGCTACTTTCCATTTGGTAAGGGTAGAAGAGAGACTTTAGCCATAAAAGGAAGCTCTTCTAGGAAAAGGAAGCTCCAAAATCAAATCAACGTTCTCTAATCTGGAGGTAGAGTTCTCTTGCTGGAGGATACACTCAGGCACACTATTCTATTTTATTTCTCTTCCTCTGGTTTTTTTTTCATTTTTATAGTTTATTTATGAAAGATTTATGTTAATGTTGTTACTCTTTAGGAATGTTTTATTTTAATTGTTCATTACTATACTTCTTTTGTAGGCTAGTTTATTTATTTCCATATTTCCTTACCTCACTGGCTTATTTTTCCTTGTTGGAACCCTTGGTCTTATAGCATCATGCTTTTTAAACTAGGGTTGTAGCTTATTAGTAAAAAATAAAAAGCTATTTTTTTTACAATTCTTACTCTTCTGATTCTCAGATTTCTTCTTTTTAGTCTATGAAGATCAGTCGTAGTCAAAAGAATAGAGCTCTTCATGACACCACCTCTACTGTGGATGGCTAGACGACACCATCTCAGGGGTGGGGTAAATGACACCATCTCAGGAGGGTTTGTGGATAGCACCCAGATGATCCACAGCCACCACCAGGGCAGTACAAGGGGGTGTCTCACAACTCAAAGACTAACCATTAGCCAGATAGATCAGAGGTGCCTAGCCTCGTGTATACTTTCTTTCGGCCATGCATTGGAACAGCTTGGACACTATACTTTTCCAACCTGGAGTGGAGTCTTGCTCCCTTCTCTGAATCGGGAACTGTGGTATCCTGTGATAAGAAGATGGCAACTCTCGAGGTTGTCATTGTGCTCAGCTGATGACCACAGGCCAGTGGTTGAGGGGCTGCAACCCCGTAAATACAGACACGAGATCAACGCTCCTTCTTCACCTCTATCATCGTATAGAAGAGTACGACATAGTTTATTTTAACATTGTTACTGATCTTGAAATATGACAAATTCGTAGATAATTTGTATTTTTCCTAACGATACAAACCTTAGCTATTTATTAGGGGTTATACTTTCGGCGGAGCTGAAATGACGAGCCATTAAAATTTAGCGAGGGTTAACAACCCACACCGCTAGTTAGCGGGGAGTAGGGGGGGGGGTAGCTTGCTACCACTCCCATTCACACCTGTGATTTACCTCACTTTGCTTGGAGGTAGGACTTCAAGGGGGATAGGGCTGGCGGGCAAGTTTGTATAGTTAGGAAAAATACAAATTATCTACGAATTTGTTATTTGTTCCGTAACCGAAATACAAAACCACGCTATTTACATTGGGTATTACTTTCGGCGTAGCTGAAATGACGAGCCATTAGATTTTAACGAGGGTTTCCTACCCCGCGCTAGTTAGCAGGGGTAGGGGGAGGGGTAGCTTGCTACCCCTCCCTCCCTCACACACCGGTGAAATGTCTCACTTCACTTTTGGCTCGGACAATGGACAGACGTGCCTGTCTTCGTCCTCGCTTGGCAGCCATTATTTGTTTTGTCTTAATCACTTACTTTTCTTTTACTCAATATATATGTAAAAAAATTTTCGTGTTTATGTATATATTTGAGTATAGAAATCAGTAAGTTTCCTTTTCAGAGTTTGTGCTTGTGCGTGTAGTGTACGATATCTCCGTGTAGCCCTCGGCAGTTAGGCCACCACGGTGTAATTTCATGGGTCGCGATCGAGTTTGACTACGGTCTTTCTCTCTCTCTCTCTCTCTTTTGAGGTCGTTCACCCTTTACTACGTTACCTTTACTATGTCTGAGTAGCTTCCTTCCCGTGTGGGTGGGGTTGCTACGCCGTACGTTTTGTCTCAATTAGTTTATGAATCTAATTGTATTTGTTGATTTTTCAGCTTTTGTAGAACGATTCCTTTTGGGGTTTTCCTTCTTTATTTAGTGTTCATTCATTTTTAAATTACATAATTACATAGTTACATAATTATAATTGTTATAATTCTGTGTTGGTTACAGCTCTCCTTCCGTGAGTGTAAGTGGTTGTGAGGGCACGTGCCTGTTGTGTAATTCTTGTGTTCTTTTCCCTCGGGATTCCTCTTCGGAGTCTTCCCGGGGGAATGAATGTTAATTAATGATTTTTGTTTTTATTTTTCACAGTTACCGATCTAGTTCGTTTCTGTAATGTGACAACGGAGTGAGCTGTCTTGTTGAGGCCTGGGGATTCGGCTGTTGCTGCCTCCCCTATAGATCTTCGTCAGGGGCGTGTCTCCTTCTCCTGGAAGTACTCCCGTGACGATTGACAGCTCTCCAGTTCATTTTAGAACTCTCAGGAGGCTCGCCTCCTTGGGTGGGTAACTTTCCTTCCGAGGGAAGTTTTCCTGTCCAGGCTTGAGTTTTTTCCCCTTTGGGGGGTTCTCCTCTTGCCTTTATTTCGTGCGACTATGCTCTTGGAGCTGAGCGGTCGCACCTGCAGTTACGCTCAAAGGGCTGGGCAACTGCAGGAGCCCCTCTTCGGAGGATTGCTCTTTTTAGGTCACTGGCTGACCCGTCTCTTCTACGAAGAGTTTCTCTTTCGTTCGCGAGGGAGTACACTCATAGAGACTCCTCTTCGGAGGACTCTTCTGCTGTTGTTGCTGTTGGCCGCCTTCGCCTTAAGGCTCACCGTCCGCTTCGTCGTAAGGGCCTCCCGTCTCCCTATAAGGGTGCTAAGAGGCGCCTTTTTGAATCTTCTCCCTATGCAGCCTGCAGCTCCTACCTCCTTAGATCTCTCCGGGGATCGATCTCCAATGCCTTCCTGACCTTCCGCCCCTGGTGCAGATAGACAGTAGTCTGACCTCGTCATCCGACGGGCAACGGTCCCTTCGGGGCAAAGGGTTGCCTCCCACGCGGTGGGTGCTTCCCTTGCGTGTCAGGGTTCCCCTGCGCGCCCTTCTGCAGTGTTAGCGCACAGGCGCTCTCCTGCTCGTCAGCGTTCTCCTGATCGCTAGCGCTCCTGTTCGTCAGCGCTCTCCTGATGATCATCGCCCCACTGCTCGCCAGCGCTCTCCTGAGGACTCCGAACATCCTGCTGTTCCTGTTGTGCACCCTGCGCGCCATCGGTCTCCTGAGCGCTCTAGATCTCCTGCCCGTCAGAGCGCACCTGCGCTTCCAGTTCCTGATACGCGCCCACGTTCGCCCGCGCGACCTAGAACTTCGGTTCAGGTCTTGGACAAGGACTCTTCTTCTCCTCGCCCTCGCGATCCGGCTCGTCAGCCTGTTCCAGCGCAGCAACGCTCACAGTCGCCTACGCGTGCTTCTAAGCTACTGTACGCACAGGATTCCACGCGTCGCCCTTCTGCTCGCCAGCGATCACCAGCTCGCCAGCGATCACCAGCTCGCCAGCGATCACCAGCTCGCCAGCGACCACAGACGCGTCAACGTTCGCCTGCTCGTCAGCGATCTCCTGCGCGTCAACGATCGCCATCGATCTTCCATGCGTTACAGGTCCCCTGGACACCATCAGGAGCGATCTAGCGCTCGCCTGCTGTGGACCACAATCTCCGGTAGCTGAGTTTTGCCGTAGATCTTCCTCCTGCTCGCCAGCGCTCACCTTCACTTCTGTCCTTCTGTGCGCCAGCTTTCTTCAATCGCCAGCGCACATCTGCGCGCCTTTTCCTGCCACGCACCAATGGGCGCCAACGGTTTTTCCTGACCATCCAGGATCGCCTGATTGACAGCTCGCATCAGCGCTCACCTTCCTGATGCACCTGCGCGCCTTCTGATTAGCGCGATGTGCGCTAACCATCCCTAGTCTCTTATGCGTCAGCGATCTCATACGCGCCCGCGCGATTCTTCGCCTGCGCGCTAGCGTTTTGTTAACGCACCACCGCTCGCCAACGCGCCGTCGCTCGCCAACGCGCCTTCACTCGCCTACGGGCCGTCGCTCACCAAGACGCACCATCGCTCTTCAACGCGCCATCGCCCGCCTACGCGCCATCGGTCTCCCGACCGCCTGCGCTCGCCCGCGCGCCCACGTGCCTGCGCGACCACACGCCCACGTGCCCGCACGCCTACACGCATGCGCTCCAATGTTCACCCGCGCACATGCACTCCAATGTTCACCCGCGCGCGAACCAACAGTATTCCATCGCATGAACCGACGGTGTTCCATCGCGCGAACCGACCGTGTTCCATCGCGCGAATCGACGGTGTTCCATCGCGCGAGCGCCGGCTCGATTCCTGCAGTAGCCATTGCTTGCCTACGGGTCATCGCTCGCCTGTGAACTATCGGATTCCGACCACCAGCTCTCGCCCTTCCTACCACGCTCGCCCTCCTTCTGCGCTCCCTCGCGCACTTTCGTCTGCACTCCTGCGTGCCCGCGCACGGGCGCTTCCACGTTCGGCCACGCGCGAACCATTGATTTACCTTCGTGCGAGCGCCAGGGCAATTGCGACTGCGATTCCCGTCGGGGTTTCGCAACACGGCCAGCCTGGCGAGTCTTCTGGAGCGCGTATTTCCAGAACACGGTCTTCACCCCGTAAACGCAGAGCATGGCACGTGCAAGAGCAGGAAGAATCTTCAGGGAGGTCTGAGCAACATTCTTCTTTCCAGAACCTGGGTTAGCCCTTCCTCCTCGTCATTTCCTGGAAGGGTCTTGCCAGAGAGCTTTCCGTTCGAGATTTCTCCGTCGGGCAAGGGGTGACTGGTTTAGCCCTTCCTCTTCTCCATCTCGTGGAAGGGTCTTACCAGGTCCTTTTCCTCCTCGGTTCCGATCCGAGGTTTTGTACGAGGAAGCTCCAGGAAGATCATGGGTACTTTCCTCTTCTCGGGCTTAAGCACCTTGGCGTTCCGTCGCCAAGTTTCGAACTTGCGGGCAAACTCGATGTTGGAGCATCTAGACGCAGTGACCGAGGGCTTCCTCTCGGGTGTCTCATCCGTGGATGTCGACAAGCGCAGACGCTCTTCCATCTTTGGGAAGAGCTTGTTTGAGCCCAAGGACAGAGACATGGACAGCTGTTGTGCGGAGGAAGTCGACTTCCGTTTTCACTCCTCCAAGGCGCTTTCTTCCAGACCCTGCAGGCCTCCGACGCCTCTTCATTCAGCCTCGTCAGCCTAGGTTATCGGACCGGCTACGGCAGCTAAGACAAGGTGTACAATAGCAGTCCCCTCCTGTCAGGGACAGGTAGCATGGGAGGCTCTCCCGGGGAGGCATAATCCTAGAGGGAGCGGCAGAGTTCACAAACTCTAGGATTGGCAACCCCCCTTGCAGGTCTCACGTTGGGGGGATGCCTAAGGTTACTCGTCCGGATAACAGCTTCCCGATGCCGTTTCCTGCACGATCTCCGTGATCAGCCAAGGATATCGCGCCTCGCTCTTACCATCTCTCCATCACTGTCAGCGAATCCAGTGTCACTGAGCCTCTATGCCATGGGGTCGGCAAGAGGTTTGCCCGTTGGGCAGAAGGATCCATGCCTTAGGAGAAGGTCCTCCATAGGGTCGTCGACGGCTCCCCCTCCCCGTCTTCTTCAGTCGATCCTTTCTTCTGGGAAAGCATCTGAGACGGGAGTTCCGTCGTCGACCTCTCAGCTCTGATCAAGTTTGTTGAACAAACTTCGTCCAGCGTGGAACAGCAGAGTCGATCAGACTGGTAACGAGGCTGCAGGACTCCTTAGGCCCTGGATCGGGAGGACGGGTACTTCCAGGTTCCATTCCATCCATCTTCCAGGAAGCTCTTGGAATTCAGCCTAGACTACAGGTGTTCCTGCTCAAGATGCGGTGTGGCGATCCCGCCGCGGCATCGCAGGTTTTTCCCCAGAAAGCACTCTCCCTGCTTTCCTCATGGCCGCTCAGGAGCAGGCTTCCGCCTCCTTCGCTTTTTGGAGGTCTGGTCAACTCCGGTAGGCTCGGGTTCGACCTTCCTCAACACCGGGACAAGCTTCCGGGTCTTTACCAAGAGTGAGGGATCATGGTAATTTGCTAGGAGCCTTCTCTACTTCTGCCTCAACATCTGGAGTATCTAGCCATGATATTGAGTCAACGGCCATACCACGTTGAAAACACCGCTTCTCGTACGATCAGCGAAGTTAAGCAACGTTGAGTCTGGTCAGTACTTGGATGGGTGACCGCCTGGGAACACCAGATGCTGTTGACTCCTTCTCCGAGCCTTCCCTTCAGTTGACTGTGGCAAGGCTGAGGAGAGTCGCAGTACCTGTTCTCATTCATGGAGAGCTTTCAGCCCTATCTTGGAACGTTTCCTGGGTCTCTTTTCCTCATTGACCCGTCTAGTTCCAAACGGTCGCCTCAGGATAAGTTCCCTGTGAGGCGGCCCAAGTTCCGGTGGTATCCAAGCAACGATTAACCGGACTTCCTGGTCCCTATGGGACCAGCGGAACGTTTAGACCGGCAATGGATTGACCTATGGAACCTCTTGCATAGTAGTGGATATTCTCGTCCTTTCCCCACATTTGATGCTGTTCTCGGACTTGTCAAAGAAAAGGAGGGGGGGGCATGTTCCGGTTCGGGCCTATGGTCAGGACCTGAAGGGTACCTCCCCATCATTCAGGCAGGCTTAGGGGCCGTAGTCTGGCCCCTCTACAGATCCTGCCGAGTCGCTCCGTACGCGACGACTTCATGGTACTGTCGTATTCCAACCAGCAGGGAGGCGCATTTTCATACTTTCGCATCTTGCAGTAGAGATACTGAGATGATCCGAGGTCCTCTCAATACCACTATCGGCTCGCTCATTCCGGGCAGAGGAATGTTCTCTCCGACTATCTGAGCAGAGCCTCACAGATGGAGAGTACCTGGGGGTCTTTGGCCTATAGTAACCAGCAAGTCCTGGCCTGGGGGACCTGATCACGACAGCCTGGAACTTCAAGCTTCCGCTGTTCTTCCCCCCAGTCTCAGACCCCAAGACTCTTTGGCAAGATGCTTTCCGGTGACGGTGGGACAACATCGACGCCTGCGTCTTCCCACCATTGTTGTCTGTTGAGAATGGGTCTCAACAAGACCAGGTTGTCTGTCAACCTTTCGATGGCCCTGAGAGCTCCGCTGTGACTATACGCAGAACGGTTTCCGGACCCTCTGCTTCCCCTGATGGAACTCCCGGGAGAGCTTCTTCCACAACACAGGCTACTCAAACAACCACACTACATCTTTCACGAGCCGTTGCATTGCTTCGGCTTTACGCCTGGAGACACTACGCCGCCCCTCAAGAAGAAACATCCCGCTACAGTCGCGGAGCGGAGGTCGCGTCACCTGCGATAGTCATCCGCAGGGGTCTACCAGGCGAAGTGGAGAGTCTTCTGTGGTTGGTGTCGTGGGAGAGATACCTCTTCCCTTGAGTCCTTTCCTCCGGCGGGAGGAAACTCTTTTCCGCTCTCGGCAGTGAAGCCTATCGCTCAGCCTTTCCCTGGCCTTCAGGCTGAAAGGAATAGACTTTTTCCTTCCCGCTGGACCTTTCTTCGCTCATGCGAAGCTGCGAACGTCCCTGCCCCCAGTCGGAGTGAGACCTCCTCCATGGAGCATGGTTCGGACTCTTTAGTCCCTTAAGAGATCTTCTCAAGAACCAGTACGTCAGGCCTCTGATCGTATTCCGTCTTGGGGGACGGTGCTCCTGCTCACTCTGGCCTCGGCCAGTGTGTAAGCAATCTTCATGGTCTCATACGACTCCGCCCTTTCAAGAGAATAGGGGTAGGCAACATTCAGGTTCACTCCTGAGTTGTTTTCTAGACTCAGAATCTTGGAGTCCCGGACCTTCGGTTCGACTCCAAGATTTCGAGTCTCCGTTCTGTATCAGATGACCCAAACCTTCTCCTTCTTGCCAGAACAGGAATCGAGGGGTTATCTTTGAGAACAGCTGCAGTTTGTCCTCACGTGCAAGCCGGTTTGGGAGCACAGGGAGGACACAGGGGAGAGTCTCCAGTATACCTCTTCAGCTCGGACTCAAGGGCATTCATTTCGACCTGAATCCAGACCCTCCCCCGTCACGTCGCCCTACAGCACGATGTCGGATACATCACAACGTCCCTCGCCTTCGAGTAGAACTACTCTGTGACGCAGGTGCTACAAGCTGGGGTCTGGAAGCGTCTAATGACCTTCGCAGCCCGCTTCCTGCAGGACGTGACCCACAGGAGTATGGATACGTTTCTATCGCTCTGTGGTGGCTACACAACAGCTGGTCTAACCTCAGGCTCCTTTTTGGACAGGTAGCAGAAGGTTGAGGGCATTGTTATCAGGTTTTAGTCTGCATGAACAAAAGAAGTATGTCTGGACCTTACTTCTTTCTTCATCGTCCCCTCTACTGGGGAAGCAGCATCCTGGTCTCTGCATAGCTGACCTCAAACCTCTGCAGGTAAACCATGCTTCCTTGTGTTCCGAGTATTGAGTCAATACTGTCGCGTCCCCCATACCCTGACGAGGTGGTATTGGGAACGTCCTAACCCAGAGTTCCTTCTGGAACTCCAGGTCAACTGCCTAGGACAGGTCACACTTTCTTCCTTCACACACAAGCTTATGTAGGCCACACGTTTCCTTGCGAAGCAAGGAACTTGTGAGGTGCAGGGACTCCTTTTCTCGAGTGCGACTCACTCGGATTCTGAGTCCCCGGGTAAAGCCAAAGCCAGTGTGGCTGGGGACTTTCCACCCTTCCTAAGGGGTAAGTCACCCAATGTAAATAGCGTGGTTTGTATTTCGGTTACGGAACAAATGACAAATTCGGAGATAATTTGTATTTTTCCTAACCATACAAACCTTAGCTATTTACACATATTTGCCCGCCAGCCCTGTCCCCCAAGTCAAGTCCTACCTCTAAGTGAAGTGAGACATTTCACCGGTGTGTGAGGGAGGGAGGGGTAGCAAGCTACCCCTCCCCCTACCCCTGCTAACTAGCGCAGGGTAGGAAACCCTCGTTAAAATCTAATGGCTCGTCATTTCAGCTACGCCGAAAGTAATACCCAATGTAAATAGCTAAGGTTTGTATGGTTAGGAAAAATACAAATTATCTCCGAATTTGTCATATTTATTAGGGGTGACTCACCCATTAGGAAGGGTGGACGTCCGTGCCAATCTGGCTTTTGGCTTTACCCAGGGGCTCCTTATCTGAGTATGTTAGTACCCAAAAATAAGGAGTCCCTGCCCTCACTAAAACCTTGCTACGCAAGGTCCGTGGCTTACGCAAGCTGTGTGTTGAGACATGCAGAAGTATGACTGTCTAGGTAAAGTTATTCCGAGTCTATTGTAGGAAAAACTTGATGTAACCAAGACTTTCCCAATACCACCTCGCCAGGGTATGGGGACGAAACAGTATTAGCTTAATACTAGGTACACAAGGGAGCATGGTTTACCTGCAGTGGTTTGAGGTCAGGTTATGCAGAAAACTCAGGATGCTGCTTTCTCCACGAAAGGGTATGATGAAGAAAAGAATAATAGCCAGTCAAATCTTTTCATTCACGCAGACTAAACCCGGGTAACAGTACCCTTAACCTTCTGCTACTTGTCCAATAAGGAGCTTGAGGTATACAACCAGCTGTTGTGCAGCCACCACCGGACCGATAGAGATCGTATTGAGTTCCTGTGGGTCACGTCTTGCAAGAGAAAGGTTGTGAAAGTCACCTAGAGCATTCACATCCTTTCTTGCAAAACCTGCGTCACAGAGTAATCTGCTAAGAAGGATCAGGGGCATAGCTATGCCCCTGACATCGTGAGTCGTCATGTTGAGATGATGTTTTGGTGATCCTCCTCTGGTCTCTCCCAGTGCTGATGACAAGAGAAGGGACCAGGGAGGTTGCCGTTTTCTTGAGGTAGAGTCTCATTCCTTACCCTGGGTATAGTAACGGATGATCTGGATCGTCCGTTACCGTGGAGACTTGTGTAGGATCCGTCACCTCTGGAGACTGTCTGGCGACATACTCAGGGACGAAACTGAACATTGCCTTTTGCCCTTCTCATTAATGGGCGATGTAGAAAGAGAGACCATGAAGTTCCTTGGCTCGTATGGTTGCTGTCAGAGTGTGTAGGAACATTGTCTTCTTAAATCAGGTGAAAATTTGTTGCCTGGTGAAGTGGAACATAAAGAGGTCTCTTTAGAGATCGGAGAAATTGAACCATATTCCGAGAGGAAGGTCTGAATTCCGACTGGAGAAAGGCATGTTGTAAGTCCGTATGAGTTAGGAAAGGTCTATCGATGAGAGGATGTCCCTTCCTTTCAGTTTGAAGGTGAAGGATCAAGGTTGAGTGATCATCTTTACCTGTCGAAACTGAATAGGGGGTGTTTTCCTCTTGTATATACTCGAGGATTCCGCTATTGCTGGAATAGAGGTATTGAGTAGAGAAAGACACTTTCACATGACACCAACCACACAAGATGTTATACTGCCTGGTAGACTGATGCTGAGGAATTCCTCAGATATCTAGACAACCTTTTTGCAAGAGAGGTACTGGGTAGTCTCCAGCGTACAATCATAGCAAAGCTATAGCTTGTGGTAGGTGTCGAAGTGGGTTGTCTGTGATGTGATGTGGAGAGGGTTTTCTTGGAGACTATCACGATCTGCAAAAGGTTCCGAAACCGTTCTGCGTAATGCCATAGTGGAGCTAGGAGAGTCCTTGAGAGGCTGATCAATGTTCTAGCCTTCTTGAGTGCCCTTCTCCAGACAAAACGGACGAGACGTAAACGTCACTGTTGTACCCACCGTTGTTGGCCTGTTTTTTGCCAGAGAGCCTTGTGGTCTAGGGCTGGGGAGCAACAGCAGCCTGAGGTTTAGGAGCGTTGCGAACAGATCCCTAGTTGGAGGACCCCATAAAGTCGGGACTTTGTTGGCTACAAGGCGATCCAAAGACCATTCGGTATACTTTATCTGAGATGCTGTGCACAGATTGTCAGCGAGCACATTCCTCTAGTCTGGAATGAAGCGGGCTGATAGTGGCACTGAATGGACTTTGGCCCATATTAGTGTATATACTGTTAGATCTATTAGATGGGAAGAGGCTAAGAGCAAGTTCCTTCTTGCTTGCCGTTGTGAGCCTCTATGTGGTGTGTGGTATTGTCGCCCATCACATCACTGAGTGGTCTGTTAGGAACCGATGAAGGTGCTGAAGGACCGGAAAGTGAAGGTACCCTCTGTCCAGAGGGTTGAGGTCATGGAAAAGGCGAGGAGGGAGAGCGGAAACAACCGCTCTCCATCCGAGCTAAAAGTAAAGTGAGGTAAATCACAGGTGTGTGAAGGGGATTGGTAGCAAGCTACCCTCCCCCACTTCCCGCTAACTAGAGGTGTGGGTAGTTAACCCTCGCTAAATTTTTAATGGCTCGTCATTTCAGCTCCGGCGAAAGTATAACCCCTAATAAATAGCGTGGTTTGTATTCTAGTTACAGAACAAATTTTAAATTCAATATTCATTACTTCTCATGTGGTTTATTTATTTCCATTCCTTACTAGGCTATTTTTCCCTTGGGCTTATAGCATCCTGCTTTTTCAACTAGGGTTGTAGCTTAGTTAGTAATACTGTAATATTAACTCTACACTCACATCGCGACCGTTATATTAGATATGTTTCTTGTCCCGTGAAGGAGCTAGGTTTGCTACACATTCTGTTCTTCAGCAACTGGGCCAAAGATACAAGTATCTAGAGACCTGTGGGTGTACTCCCATAGGTAATTGACAGAAAAGGTTGTGTCGATACCCGACTCAAGTCTTCCGAGAACTGCATCGCAGACAGGTTCTTCTTGAGAGCTTGGATAAATCTGATATATTCGACTTTGTGCGCTTGAATCCAATATGGTCCTTTCATCTCCTCACCTGCAGGAAAAGCACATCAAATTGTCACATAAAGCCAGAAAGAAATTTTTTTAAGATCTTTTCTCTTACTGTATTCTATTTGTTGCTGTACGGTGAGTCTCCCAGAACAGTTAGGCAAATCATATTGGCACCCGCTAGTCACTTCTTGTAGGGAAGAGATGAAGGACTTTAAATCCTGAACGGCTGGGTTCTACGGCCTGGCCCCATAAACTCCTGAACGAAGGTGATGGAAATTTTCTATCATTCAGAATGACTTGTGACACAGGAAAAGTTATGCCACTTCCCACTTGCTATGTCTGGGCTAGGTTAGCAGAGGACAGTCTCAAGAGTTACAACCCTATCTGCCACCCATCCCAAGGGTTTGAGTGGGAATACTGGAGACCTGCAAACTGACAAAATATTCCATGTGGCTTGATCTTCCTGGAGCCCCTCATGAGTCTCGCAAAGCCTTCTGACCTAAGTCTTAGTTGAAAAACTTGAACCGGGGGAGGAGCGGCAGCCCTCAATGCGAAAGTTGAGGAAGCTTCCCTGAAGAAGGAAAAAAAGAAAACAGCTGATCCGGATATCATTCGCCATGAGACCACCTGGGAGTGATCAGAGTCCTGCTAGCTTTGATGTCGTCAAGGGTTTTGGTAGCCTATTGGAAGCATTCCTGCCTGGTGCTTGCCGGACTAGGGTTCGAGTCCTGCTCAAACTCGATAGTTTCTTTAATTTCCGCAACCTCTCCATCCCAGTGAGTTAACAATGGAGGTTTGGGAGAGCCTGGAGCTCTACCGGCTGAGCCATCAGCAGCCATTGCCTCGCCATCCCTGGTTCTAGCTTGGGTGGAGAGGGGGCTTGGGCACTGATCATATGTATATATATGGTAGGTCGCTAATGCATTGTCCTGCTAGCTAGAGCCATATCACTGTCCCTTGCCTCTGCCAATCATGAGCAGCCCTTAAACCTTTAAAATGACTATTGAGTTATTGGGAAAATGGGTGGAAAGGAGTAAGCGTCTAGAATTCTAAAAGATGCTAGAAGACGTCCTCGAAAGCTGCGATCATACTGGGACTGGAGAACAGAATACTGGAATTTTTTGTTTAACTGAATAGCAAGCCAGTCAAGGGATGGTGAAAATACGAAGGAGTCACCAGTACGCAATGCCTATTGATCAGTCTTCCTGGCCATCTTCGATGATGACTTCAACTTGTTCTCCTCTAGAAGTAGCAGAGAAGACTATCTGATAAAGATGAGGCAAAGGAGAAAGAAGAACTTGAGTTATCCTTCTACCAGGTCGAAGACGCCAATAAGGACACACTCACGTGAAAAGAAAACTCAGGAACTCTATGAAAAGACAGCACATCCAGGTGTTATGTCCTTAGAGCCTTTTTGGGATCAGGAAGACACTGAAGGTAAGAAGGATGGCACCCTTCCCCTTTACACACTGCAGCAACAAAACCTTCATCAAATGGAGCACATAGTTTTCTAAGGATTACCAATCTCCTTGAGATGAAATTGACGTCAATATCACAGAGCCACACTTACAAGGGAATAAAAGGCAAATAGGAATGCTTACCAACAGGAAAAAGAATGTGGATATCTAGGTTTGTGTAGAAAACAGTCACAGCGGTACAGTCATCAGAAAAGAACTGCAAATCCTTCCTTCTAAATACCCTCCCTCACACATTGAACTGTCAACTCATTTACTGTATCTATCTGGTGGCTGGAAACAAAGTGGAAGCCCAGTGCCTGTCAGGTTGTCAGGGCTTACTCCCCACTCTCCAGCTAACTACCGTTACTGTACTGTGCCTCGTTAGGTTTTAACGCCCGTATCCAGTCTCACTGAAAGTATACTCCTATTATAGGACAAAAGTTTCTATTTGTGTAGGAGCAAATGCTTGATCATTTTATAATTATCTGCAGTTTATGTTTAAGGTTAGGTTTTACCCAATAAATACTCTCCCCTATATCATTAATTGATTCTGAGAGGTCAGACTTGAGTCACTTTTCAACGTATGTCCGATTTTCACCATGAAAATTGACTTACACATTCCCTAGAAACATACTGAACACGAAAAAGTACTTACAACCTGCTATCATTTTATAAAAACCAGATACTTACATTAATAACTTCTATAAAATCCACAGTACTATACAGTACAGTACTGTGTTGTTACTGTACGATGTAGAGACCAATGTAAGGTCAAGTAAAAAGGCATATTGTGGATTTCATTTTTGCATTAAACATTCAAGAATGAGCGACATTGTCAGAACTAACGTATATCGAATTGACATAAAGAGGAGTATTAATGCTCACAGTTAAATCTTCTACAGTTTGTAAATTAATTCTTTTTAAGCTAAGATAAACGAAAGGAAACCTGATGTTAAGATATCTACATTCCTGTGTTTCAAAGAAAGAATTACTTTTATATTGGATTGGATTTATGACTTTGGGTCCTATACTGCTCCCTCGAGGTGGACGCTGTATGGTCATTCAGTGCCCATGTGCCTCTAGTCTGTAGTTTTAACCCTTTTACCCCCAGGGTATTTGGAAATTTCCAACCCTTAACCCCCAAGGGTTATTTTTTTTCAAGCACATTTTGCAGTATATTTTTTTTTAAATTGCTCTAACAGCCTTAATTTTTGTCATAGAGAGGTCAGGTTGGTCTCATTCTCTTGGAAAATGCCGGAATTTTCTCAAAACAAATTTAAAAATATGCAAAAAAAATTTTAAATAGCATTTTTTTGCAAGGACGTACCGGTACGTCCATGGGGGTAAAGGGATGAGTTTTGTGAAACGTACCAGTACGTCCTTTGGGGGTAAAAGGGTTAAGAGGTTGAATAGTAAGTTGGAAAAACGGTGGCAAAGGATATGAAGCAAGTGCAGCTAGGGGCTGAAGGAATGTTGTAAAGACTCTTTAAGTAATTCCTACAATGCACTGCAAGAGGGGGACTGATAGCACCAACACCTTAGTGGTATTCCTTTAGTATCACTAGGTTGTTTATGAAGTTTTGCTATGATAATATAGTACTGTATTTTATTTAGAACTAGGAAGGAAAAAATTCAAAAGATATTTTACAGAGGAACGTGGAAAACAATAAAGCTAGTAGATAAAAAGAGTCGATGTTGGTTTCTTTTGTTTAACCCTTTTACCCCCAGGCTCTTTGGACATTTCCAACCCTTAACCCCCAAGGGGTTATTTTTTTCCCAGCACATTTTGCTGTATATTTTTTTTAAATTGCTCTAACAGCCTTAATTTTTGTCATAGAGAGGTCAGGTTGGTCTCATTCTCTTGGAAAATGCCTGAATTTTTTCAAAAAATTATCAAAAATATGAAAAAAAAAATTTTCATAGCATTTTTTTGCAAGGACGTACCGGTACGTCCCTGGGGGTAAAGGGATGGGTTTTGTGAAACGTACCAGTACGTCCTTTGGGGGTAAAAGGGTTAACAATACTTAACCTTCAAAAAAGTATATATTGTACTATCAAAGTGCTGTTGAAGCTAATTTCATGTCTGCAAATACTGTACAAGAGCTAGTCATTAGTGTCCATTTTTATGTAATGCAGAAAAAAATAAGTATTTAACAATTTTTCTCTTTCTAGGATAATGGAAGAGCCTCGTTTGTGATAAGTGTATAAATCATCTAGTCCAGCAAGTTGATGAAGCCAAAATTTTCTACTTGAAGCTTTGCAGATACTCACAAATCTCTCCCAGATAAACCAGTTGTTTTGACCAGATATACCTACGCTTTTTTTAGTTTTTTTACGCTTTTGATAATACAGTATAACTGTAGGGGAAGTATGTATTATTGATCCTTAACCCTTTTACCCCCAGGCTCTTTGGAAATTTCCAACCCTTAACCCCCAAGGGGTTATTTTTTCCCCAGCACATTTTGCAGTATATTTTTTTTGAATTGCTCTAACAGCCTTAATTTTTGTCATAGAGAGGTCAGGTTGGTCTCATTCTCTTGGAAAATGCCTGAAGTTTCTCAAAAAATTATCAAAAATATGAAAAATTTTTATAGCATTTTTTTTTGCAAGGACGTACCGGTACGTCCATGGGGGTAAAGGGATGGGTTTTGTGAAACGTACCAGTACGTCCTTTGGGGGTAAAAGGGTTAATATATTGTTGATTCTTAGAAAGAACTTTTTTTCCAATGAACAATAATTTATGATTATTTCTGTACTGTAATTTATGTTTAACCTTGCTACATAGTGTACATAACTACCTATCACTGTACTATATTCCATTTTAAAAGGACCTTTTTATTTCTAGGATACTGAAATGCTTATTTTGAAGAAACTTTGGAACTGCTTTGAAATGTGCTTTGCTTGTCTAAAATCTTTTGCAATACATCCAAAGAAAAAAGATTTGATAAAGGGAAAACCTATTTTGGGGAAAGTGCTGTGTAGTCTCAATGGGCTTTACTGTTAAGACTAGTACTGTACAGGGAATCCAATATGACATAATTTAGATAAGAAATATTGTCTTCCCTGCCTTAGGGCCAGAGTGTCAACGTTCAAAGCATGGACTCAGTGTGTATAAAGCTATTGACCCGTCATAGCCCTCTAATGCGGAATTTGTCAGCTAACTTGCGACACGTCACTCATCGTGAACCAGTACAAACACTGGAGACTATGGTTACCCGAGTGTTTGTTTTTTGTCCGGCAACCATTTTTCCATTCCAGGAATCTCAGTTATGTTCCCCTTCCCTTCATGATTCTAGGGAGGAGAGAGGGTCTTGGAAACCACAATAATTATGTTCTCCTTCCCTTCACGATTCTAGGGAGGAGGGAGGGTCTTGGAAGCCACGCTAGTTATGTTCCCCTTCCCTTCACGATTCTAGGGAGGAGGGAGGGTCTTGGGAACCACGCTAGTTATGTTCCCCTTCCCTTCACGATTCTAGGGAGGAGGGAGGGTCTTGGAAACCACGCTAGTTATGTTCCCCTTCCCTTCACGATTCCAGGGAGGAGGGAGGGTCTTGGAAACCACGCTAGTTATGTTCCCCTTCCCTTCACGATTCCAGGGAGGAGGGAGGGTCTTGGAAACCACGCTAGTTATGTTCCCCTTCCCTTCACGATTCCAGGGAGGAGGGAGGGTCTTGGAAACCACGCTAGTTATGTTCCCCTTCCCTTCACGATTCCAGGGAGGAGGGAGGGTCCTGGAAACCACGCTAGTTATGTTCCCCTTCCCTTCACGATTCCAGGGAGGAGAGAGGGTCCTGGAAACCACGCTAGTTATGTTCCCCTTCCCTTCACGATTCCAGGGAGGAGAGAGGGTCCTGGAAACCACGCTAGTTATGTTCCCCTTCCCTTCACGATTCCAGGGAGGAGAGAGGGTCCTGGAAACCACGCTAGTTATGTTCCCCTTCCCTTCACGATTCCAGGGAGGAGAGAGGGTCCTGGAAACCACGCTAGTTATGTTCCCCTTCCCTTCACGATTCCAGGGAGGAGAGAGGGTCCTGGAAACCACGCTAGTTATGTTCCCCTTCCCTTCACGATTCCAGGGAGGAGAGAGGGTCCTGGAAACCACGCTAGTTATGTTCCCCTTCCCTTCACGATTCCAGGGAGGAGAGAGGGTCCTGGAAACCACGCTAGTTATGTTCCCCTTCCCTTCACGATTCCAGGGAGGAGAGAGGGTCCTGGAAACCACACTAGTTATGTTCCCCTTCCCTTCACGATTCCAGGGAGGAGAGAGGGTCCTGGAAACCACACTAGTTATGTTCCCCTTCCCTTCACGATTCTAGGGAGGAGAAAGGGTCTTGGAAACCACACAGCACCTCCCAAAAATAGGTTTATCCTTATTCAAAACCCCTATTTTTGGGTTAAGGTGTTGTGTTGTCTCTTACTAATACCAAAGCAAAATTAAGGTAGATTTGAGTACTACAAAGGTCAATTCACCTACATTCAAGTGAAGAACTAATTCATGCATACACATGAGAAATGAAAAAAATAGCAAGTCAGCCACTCACCTCATTAGAGAAGATCCCTGAGGATGAAGCAAGATGACCATCTTTGCAAAGGGACCTGGTTGAGGATCCCTCTCTACCCAATTTCCACTCATACAGTATTATTATTATTATTATTACTACTTGCTAGGCTACAACCCTAGTTGAAAAAGCAGGATGCTATAAACCCAGGGGCTCCAACAGGGAAAATAGCCCAGTGAGGAAAGGAAACAAGGAAAAATAAAATATTTTAAGAACAGTGACAACATTAAAATAAATATTTCCTATATAAACTATACAAACTTTAACAAAACAAGAGGAAGAGAAATAAGATAGAATAGTGTGCCCGAGTGTACCCTCAAGCAAGAGAACTATAGGTAGGTGCCAAGAACAAGCCGAGCACCTCGCACACATGATGTACCCCTTGGATTTGTTTCAGGTAGTGTCCTATAAATACCCTTTGCCCAGACAAACTCATAAAGCTTTGCATATCCTGAAATTGCATTACAGTAAAAAAAAAGAAACTATTTTCTCACGTCTTAGGTTATAGGGATGGAGAAAGGATCAGCTTTTTTTAATGATTGATTGATTGATTTAAAGTTTTCTGGCATCCTGACATCTAAGGTCATTGAGGAAGATCATGAGAACACAGGTAGCCCCTGTAGAAAGGGACTCGTTGGCTTGAGTATTTAGAATCAGATTACCTTCTACAGGGTAGACACTGGACAGAGGTTAGCATCACTTGGCTGAAAGCCCACAATTTAAAGACGGTACCACCTCTGTAGGGGCTTTTCACTTTTGGCCAAAAATTGGAGACTGGGATTCGGAAACTAAAAATGGCCAGGAGTGATGGGAGGAACTCCTGTTCTCTATGGAATGCTGTAAGTTCACAGACTCTTGCTCCCAAGGCTAAGACTCTTAAAAATATTGCCTTCTGGAGTAACTTTTAAAGTAATGAGTTATCTAAATTGGTAAAAAATATTCAAGCACTTTACCCACTGTCCAAAATTACAAGCACTCTATCCAGTGACCAAAAAACTGATGGAGCTGTTACAGATGGTTGTTGTAAAGCAAAGGACCAAGAAATCTTATAGAACTTTTCTGAATCTAAATCCACATTAAAAACCTGCTTGAGAAGTTCTGACAATGCAGATTTATATGACAAAATTGTTGATGGCATAAATTTCCTATTGCCAAAGGGTGCAACAAAAAGGATGCTAAGAAGTCCAGGGTTATCTGGCATGGATTCTTATCCCTAAGGAAGGTCATCCATGTTTTCCACACTGATTGGTGCTGTCTGATGGAAGAAAACATCTTACACATTATCAAATGATTCACATTGTTAGCCAAAAATTCTCTACAGTATAGATGGAAGGGATGACCCAAGCATGAAGGTTCCGGATGAGAAAGGCAGAAGAGAAGCTATTCTGACTCCCTAATCTCTGATACAGCTTTGCTAACAGAGTGGAAACCTTGAACTCTTTGGCCTAAATGGAGCCAGCAGTACAGCCATCCATGAGAAATACGTTAGGATATTCATAACCTTCGAAATCTAACTCGCTGAAAATAACAGATAGAGCGATGGCTATCTGTTTCAGTCCAGGTTCAATACATCTCTTGCAACTGCTTAAAAATCCCTATTTGGAGCTTTATAAAGATAAGTTTGTGGTTTTCTTTCGTCGCAAACAGGTCCACTTAGAGATTCAGAGTAAACCCGAGGATCTCTTGGAAAGAGCTCTGATCTAAGATCCACTCTGTGTTCAGGGGCTGTCTGCCTGGACAAGGCATCCACCACCACTAATAGTAGGTGGACTGGGATGAGGAACAATTCCCTCTCCCAAAGGAAATTCATAATGGGAAGAATCACTGTATTCATAGTCCTTGAACAGAATCCTCCTCTCTGGAGACAACTGGCTGTTGTCTGATTGTCAATGAAAATCTTGATGTTTGAGGTCCTTCTTAGACTGGGCTTCTTCAATATCAGGAATACAGTCATGAGTGCCAACACATTTATGTGAAATGCTCCAAAGTGAGGGGACTTTTCTAATAGTATAGGTCTCCTTTGTAAGACTTTTCCCACGAGATTTAGATAGGTCTGTGTGAAGAATCTTGGATATAAGGGAGGGACCAACATGGAAAGAGCCTTTTGCGAGTTCAATGGTCTTTTGCATCAATCAGGTAACTGGGATCGTCTGTCTCAAAGCTCCTTCAAAGCAGCCCTTCCTCCACACACAAAAATGTCTGTCAACTGGGTTTTCAGAATTGGGTCAACAGTTGAAGTGGATTGAAGAAAGCCAAAACATTTTTCAGTTCCTCTGGAGATAAGAAAGGGACTCCAAAGAAAAATATAAATGATCTGTAAGATACTTCTCTGAGAGGCCTTTGGGTGGATTTTGATTCCATCACTTGAATATCCTCTCTAGAATTAGTCATCCTTTATCTTGCAAAGTTGATCAGAAATCCTAGATCTTTAAGAAATTGCACGACTTGATTTATGTATATGAGGCATAATTACATTACAGTACTGTATTTCATCTCTGCCCAAACTAGCGAGTCGTCCAAATATGCTGTGACCTGAATTCCCTGACTTTGCTACTAATGTGAACACCCATGGAGCTATATTGAGGCCAAATGGCATTACTCCAAACATCAAAGAACTTTTCCCAAGATGAAACCTTAAGAAAGGCTGAAAGTGAGGAGCAATAGTGACATACTCATGTGTGCTTCTTAGAGCTATAGTACAGTCCAAACCACTTATAGTAGTAATTGGCAGACATGCACATTGGTCGTCATATTGAATGCACTGCATCTGATGTGTTCGTTGAGATGAGATAAGTCGAGGCTCACTCATCTCTCGAGCTTTCCAAAGAATTTTCATCATAGAGGGAGTTTAGATATCCAGAACCAACACAGAAATTTTGATTCTATGCTTTTTCCCCACCGAGAAAAGGTCCATTGTTCTTGAAAATAATGAAGACAATCCCTGACACGAAGACATTCATTGTTGAGGTCCTTTTGTTTTTTTGGCAAAAGGAACCCTAATCTTAAATTTTCATTTGTCTGCTTCCTATGTCTCTTCTTCCTTTGAAAAAATCGAGAAGCACTTGGGCCTCTTCCTGAGAACATTGTTGTTGCTGCCTTCTATCATCTTCGAGGAACTTGCCAGGAGAGTGGAATGGCCTAGATTGCTGGATGCCTCTGATACTGTTGCTGATCGCTATTATGCAGTAGAGTTGACCCTTGTATTAAAAAACTTCTTTTTCAATGGGAGTCAAAAGCCTTGGCTTTAATCCACTAAAGATTGGGAGAAAAGGGTTAGACAGATAGTTACTATAAAAAAAACTCCTCTACTTCAACCTTCTCTTTGCAGACACCCTTAAATTATGTTTTTCCAAAGTTCAGGAAGGCCTCAAATGCAGGTTTTTACAGTAACTTGTCCATAACGTAACATTTAATCTGGGTCCCCTGACAGCTCCAACTTTCAGTAGAGAGGACATAACCGACACCAGATCAGAAAGTTGAAATCTGCTGTCATAATTATCACTGGAATTGGGTTGAAACCATCACCCAAGTGTACCTACACAAACTAACCATTTCTTGGGGAGAAAGACCTCAAGAAATGCTAGAAACTCTTTGAATCCTTCAAATTCCTTAGGATTAATCCCCAAAAAGGACTTACATTCTTTGTGGATGGTGGTATCCCCTTTCAGCAACATATCCCTAATTGGGGATAGTTCCTTAATACACCTACACAAGACATGAAATGTATTAAAGTTGTTGAATTACATATCATTGAATGGAATATCAATATCCCTACAGCGAAACACGTTCATTCCCCTCCCCTACATCCATAGCACAACCCCTTCCCATTACTCGTCCCGTTTCCGAACCCCTAAGACATATTTCCAGCAAGTCAGTTCCCTCAGGAATTTTCCCGATCTTAAAAGGCCTAGGGGACCAGTACCGCAAGATTCTCGGGTTGGAATGTTGAGGGAGCAGAAGAAACATGGGAATTCCAGGTCCTTGGGAAGATCAATCAGATGGAGTGAATAGATGCTTCAACTAGTTTGGCAATAACTCAGGCGCTAAAAGGGAATACAAGCTAGTCGATCCCAGAAGGAACGGTAGTCTGTCCAGCAGAAATCTCCACCCTAGAACCTTCTACTTGGTTTGGGGGTCTGGTTCACGACAAACCTCTTACGAAAACCCCTCACTGTAGAATCTCTTGCTTTTGGGCAAATGAGGTAAAGTTTGTTACTTGGTAAGTATTCCCAGGAGCACAAAATCTTAGCAAAACCTTTCACCCATTGAAAGGAGAAAAAGTGATCAATCTCTCAAGTCTGCTGCCAATAGATCCATGTTCCTAGCTGTTATAAGAATCCATTGCATACAGATAGGGTAATTCTTAGGTTCCCAAGCTCTGGCCTAAGTGGCACGACAGCCGCTATAATAGTGACAGTGAGTATGGTGCCACCAAGTGGTGGGAGTTTTCGCAACCTATCCTTGATTTCACAAACAATTCTAGGATATATTAAAACAAAAACATCACCAAAAAAAATCCACGGCTTAGGTTAGACTAATTCGTATCCTCTCATCAACTCCCATGCTGTCTGAAAGCTGGAAATTTGATGATGTCATGCGTGATCGTGTTTACATTATCAAAACAAACAACTGAATATCAAGGTATGCATTAACAATAACATCTAGTTGATAATAAAATCGTAACCTGATTAACTGTACGAAGGTAAAAGCCCAATAATATGTCTTAACGATACGACTGGAATGAAGACGGTTGCAAGGCGAAAAACAAACGTCTGGGTAAGCCCTGTCTTCAGTGTTAGTATTGGTTCTCGGTGGGTGACGTGTCGTTAGTTAGCAGATGAATTTAGCATTGGAGGTGATGTGATGGGTTCAATAAAGCCTGAACACCAAGCCTCTTATATTTATTGATTCTGCATAGTGAATTGTCATATTGGATTCCATTTTCTAGCCTTAACATGAAAATCGTGAGACCAAATGGCACTAATCCCAAAAACAGTCTATGCTGTGTACTTGGTGTAGCAGAAAAAAAAAAAAAAAACTCGCTGCATAGTAGTAAAATGTATTCTTTATCCAGAAGGGAATGCATAACAAATGAACAGTGTATTGTAATTAAATTGAAAAAGAAAACCTTTTTTGTAGGTAGTTTATATACAGTAAAGTAATCGGGGGTCATTTAAGTAGGTCCTTCAGAAAAAGAAGGGCTCCTTACATTGACATTTCAGATCATTGAGGATTATAAAATATGGATCTGGCCTAAATGTTTTATTCTTTAATGAAGTGAAAAGTTTGAATGACAAAAAACTAAAGATATCAAGATAACCAAGCAGGTACCATTTTATTAGTCGTGAAAACTTATTAGGGCCTTTTTTAATGAACACCTTTCATTTACAACTAAAAATCATATCTACCTTCAGTAATCTGTTAAGCCGATATATTTGAAGACTTGAACCAAAGATTTAAACTTGATTAATTATCAGTGTCACTTGTGATCAACATAGTTGTTCTATTCAGACACTGTATGTAATCCAGATTGTAGATAGCTTTATCAATCTCAATCATTTTCCTGCGACTAGTCGATATTTTTCAATGGGGTATTTAATTCTTTGCATTAAATGCTTTGTTAACAACCACTATACTGAATTAACATTGTTCATTTAGTTTTCCGTCTTCATATATCAAGATGGGAGTGGGAAAATATGGGAGACACTTGATGTTTACTATTTGCACAAGTTCTAAATATTTGCTTATTTTCTACAATATTTATACTTTTCTTATTATTATTATTATTATTATTACTATCCAAGCTACAACCCTAGTTGGAAAAGCAAGATGCTATAAGCCCAGGGGCTCCAACAGGGAAATATAGCCCAGTGAGGAAAGGAAATAAATAAATGAAGAGAACAAATTAACAATAAATCATTCAAAAATAAGTAACAACGTCAAAACAGACATGTCATATATAAACTATTAACAACATCAAAAACAAATATGTCATAAATAAACTATAAAAAGACTCATGTAATGGGTGTGGTAGTCTCAATGTACAGTATTTGGTCACTTTTTGTATTTACCATATTTCTAATGGCTCTTCTTTTCCAGGAACCTTGCTTGTCCAGATAAGTTTATAATACCAACTTTAATTTAGTCTTTATTTGCTGATTATGTGCACAAAGTTTACTCCTTACTTCATGTCTCTTCCTCCTTTAGCTGTCAATACCATTTTTAAAATGGTTAACAAAATTAATATTAATTTTCCTTTGTAAATTGTAATTCCAAAGAAGTATAAGTACACATACTCATAGATATGGAGTGGCAGATTTTTCTTTAACGGAAAATACTCAAGAGCAACAATCTACTTTTTTCCAGATACTTTGATTAATATTGGTATTATCTTTAGTGATAGTATGGTAATAGCTTGAAACTGTCTCTTTTCATCCCAAATACTGTTAAACAATAAATTCCTTCTTGATCAGTCTGAGGTTATAACAGCTGAGCCATTGATAAGTCTATGATACATGTCAGACAGCAATGACCAGTCTTGAAAATTAGCTCCAAGTCGATTAGTGTTGGAAATGTGATTTCACAACTCTAGACGGGTCAACTCATTAGATAACTGGAGATGAAACGAAAGATAACTTTGATTCCGAAAGGTGATTGGAATGCTCTTAACCCTCTTACCCCCAGGCTATTTGGAAATTTCCAACCCTTAACCCCCAGGGGATTATTTTTTTCCCAGCACATTTTGCAGTATATTTTTTTAAAAATTGCTCTAACAGCCTTAATTTTTGTCATAGAGAGGTCAGGTTGGTCTCATTCTCTTGGAAAATGCCTGAATTTTTTCAAAAAATTATCAAAAATATGGAAAAAAAAATTTTTATAGCATTTTTTTGCAAGGACGTACCGGTACGTCCATGGGGGTAAAGGGATGGGTTTTGTGAAACGTACCAGTACGTCCTTTGGGGGTAAAAGGGTTAAACAATAAATTCCTTCATATCCAGTCTGAGGTTATAACAGCTGAGCCACTGATAAGTCTATGATACATGTCAGACATCAATGACCAGTCGTGAAAATTAGCTCCAAGTCGATTAGTGTTGGAAATGTGATTTCACAACTCTAGACGGGTCAACTCATTAGATAACTGGAGTTGAAACGAAAGACAACTCTGATGCCGAAAGGTGATAGGAATGCTCTTAAAAGCAAAAGGAATGGAATAATGATAGCCGATAACACTGAATAGTAAATGGACTTTACAGCAATAATCCGCATTTTAGCCACGATGTAAATTCAATATTGTAAGCTGTACATAGATACTGTACCAAATAATTTAGCAGATGTCTCAGCAGGAATGAAGGGGTGTTGAAATGATGGTTGAGAGTGCATTCCAAAGTCATGATATTAATATAAACACTTTATTTGTAAAACGCCAACATTATTTAATCATTGGGAAGTCGATGAATTGAACTGTAAATTTTGGCTGTGCTTTAATGTAATACCACATGCACCTCGCCATCATTTGCATAATCTATTGATGACAATTTTTTAAACCAAGACTTTTTTTTCAATTTTTATCCTTTTTCTTTTGCAGTTGTTAATGTTCACTGTGTCTTGTAGTAATATTTCTTACCTGTTTAAGGAACTATTTTATATCTCTTTTAGGGCTCTAAGTACTGGAAATTGAAAAAGAGACTACTCCAGCCTTTCAACTTGATAAAGGTGCTCATTATCTTACCCAAATTTACCCAAATTAGGACACCTGTTACCTTGCCCTGTTTATTCTGTACTGAAACCTTTACTATTCAAATGATATGTACCCTATAGTTTCCAAATAACTTTTGATGCCAAAATTTACTTAATTTATTCGTGTTTTATATTTTTAACCAGATTTTGTTTGGTTTTGACTTTTGGCGCTTTTTTAGGCTCAGTGTTTATCATTTAACCCTTTTACCCCCAGGCTATTTGGAAATTTCCAACCCTTAACCCCCAGGGGGTTATTTTTTTCCCAGCACATTTTGCAGTATATTTTTTTTAAATTGCTCTAACAGCCTTAATTTTTGTTATAGAGAGGTCAGGTTGGTCTCATTCTCTTGAAAAATGCCTGAATTTTCTTAAAAAATTATCAAAAATATGAAAAAAAAAAAAATGTATAGCATTTTTTTGCAAGGACGTACCGGTACATCCATGGGGGTAAAGGGATGGCTTTAGTGAAACGTACCAGTACGTCCTTTGGGGGTAAAAGGGATAAACAGTGAAGTGAACCATTTATTTAAAGATGAAAATGTGCTCTAACCTAAATAGCCTAAGAGTCAAAACGCATGAGCTATGTGAAAAGCAAAACAGAAAAGATACTGTAAATAAAAAACTACAAAAAAAAGGACTGAAAAATTATGTATGGACGTGAAATTGAACCAGATATAGTACAAATTCAAATACTGCAACAGACCTTTACCAGTACAAGTCCAGCATTAAAATTTATATTAGCTCCAGATAGGGATGTAAGCCTAAAGTGTACAGCCTACTGTAAAACATGTTCTGAATGCACTTTATTATTATTATTATTATTATTATTATTATTATTTTATATATATATATATATATATATATATATATATATATATATATATATATATATATATATATATATATATATATATATATATATATATATATACAGTGGAACCTCTACATACGATCTTAATTCGTTCCAGTAACTGCTTCGTATGTTAAAACAATCGTATGTTGGAGCAAATATTCCCATAAGAATACATCTGTAATTTGTATAATTTGTTCCACAGCCCAAAAACCTGATAACTCCTTAAAAAAATGTTATTTTTATTAATAAAATAAATTTTTGAATATACTTACCCGATAATCATGTAGCTGTCAACTCCGTTGCCCGACAGAATTCTATGGAGGGATACGCCAGCTATCACAATACTAGAAGGGGGTGTACTTACCAGCGCCACCTGTGGCCAGGTACTCAATCATTTGTTGTTGACACCTCCTCAATTATTCCTCGGTCCACTGGTTCTCTCTGGGGAGGAAAGGGAGGGTCGATTAAATCATGATTATCGGGTAAGTATATTCAAAAATTTATTTTATTAATAAAAATAACATTTTTCAATATTAAACTTACCCGATAATCATGTAGCTGATTCACACCCAGGGAGGTGGGTGAAAACCAGTGTACATGATTAAAGGATAGCTAAGTATCCCAAATTTCATATAACAGTTATCTCAAATAACAATGAAATAATAAGTACCTGGTAAGGAAGTCGAATAGAACCGTTACTCTGCCTTTTATTTAAAGTTCGTCTTCCTTACTGAGCGCAGCGTTCCTCTTGGAGGCTGAATCAACCCAAAGGTGCCAAAGTACAAGGGGTTGCAACCCTACTAAAGGACCTCTACCAAACCTTTAACCCAGGCGCTTCTCAAGAATGAATAGACCACCCGCCAAATCCAAGGATGCGGAAGGCTTCTTAGCCTACCGTAACAACCATAAAAACAACAATAAAAGTATTCAAGAGAAAGGTTAAAAAGGTTATGGGATTATGGGAATGTAGTGGCTGAGCCCTCACCTACTACTGCACTCGCTGCTACGAATGGTCCCAGGGTGTAGCAGTTCTCGTAAAGAGACTGGACATCTTTCAGATAAAATGATGCAAACACTGACTTGCTCCTCCAATAGGTTGCATCCATAATGCTCTGCAGAGAACGGTTTTTATTAAAGGCCAACGAAGTAGCTACAGCTCTTACTTCGTGGGTCCTTACCTTCAGCAATGCAAGGTCTTCCTCCTTTAAGTGAGAATGTGCTTCTCTGATCAGAAGCCTTATATAGTACGAAAGCCCATTCTTGGACATGGGTCTCGAGGGTTTCTTGATGGCACACCATAAGGCTTCTGACTGTCCTCGAATAGGTTTAGACCTCTTCAGATAATATTTGAGAGCTCTGACAGGGCAAAGAACTCTCTCTAGTTCGTTACCTACCATGTTGGAGAGGCTAGGTATTTCGAACGATCTAGGCCAAGGACGTGAAGGAAGCTCGTTCTTTGCTAGGAATCCAAGCTGAAAAGAACATGTAGCTGATTCGGTTGTGAAACCAATGTTCTTGCTGAAGGCATGAACCTCACTGACTCTCTTAGCTGTTGCAAGGCAAACGAGAAAAGCAGTCTTGAGGGTAAGATCCTTGAAGGAAGCTGACTGGAGAGGTTCGAACCTAGATGTCATAAGGAACCTTAAGACTACGTCCAGATTCCAGCCTGGAGTGGAAAGACGACGTTCTTTAGACGTCTCAAAAGACTTGAGAATGTCTTGAAGGTCCTTGTTGGAAGACAGGTCCAAACCCCTGTGGCGGAGGACTGAGGCCAACATGCTCCTATACCCTTTAATCGTAGATGTTGAAAGGGATCTCTCATTCCTAAGATGAAGAAGGAAGTCAGCTATTTGGATCACAGAGGTATTGGTAGAGGATATTGAATTGGCTCTACACCAGCTTCGGAAGACCTCCCACTTAGACTGGTAGACTCTACGAGTGGAAATTCTTCTAGCTCTGGCAATCGCACTGGCTGCCTCCTTCGAAAAGCCTCTAGCTCTAGCGAATCTTTCGACAGTCTGAAGGCAGTCAGTCGAAGAGCGTGGAGGTTTGGGTGCAACCTGTCTACGTGTGGTTGACGTAGAAGGTCCACTCTTAGAGGTAGAGTCCTGGGGAAGTCGACTAGCCATTGACGTACCTCTGTGTACCATTCTCTTGCAGGCCAAAGGGGAGCAACCAGCGTCAGCCGTGTCCCTTCGTGCGAGACGAATTTCTGCAGAACTTTGTTTATAATCTTGAACGGAGGGAATGCGTACAGGTCGAGATGGGACCAGTTCAGAAGAAAAGCATCTACATGAACCGCTGCAGGGTCTGGAACAGGGGAACAATAAAGCGGAAGTCTCTTGGTGATGGAGGTGGCAAACAGGTCTATGGTAGGTTGACCCCACAACGTCCAGAGTCTGTTGCACACACTCTTGTGGAGGGTCCATTCCGTGGGAATGACCTGATTCCTTCTGCTGAGGCGATCCGCTGAAACATTCATATCGCCCTGGATGAACCTCGTGACCAGTGTGAGGTTTAGACCTCTTGACCAAATGAGGAGGTCCCTTGCGATCTCGTAAAGGCTCCTCGAATGGGTCCCTCCTTGCTTGGAGATGTAAGCCAAGGCTGTGGTGTTGTCTGAATTCACCTCCACCACTTTGCCTAGCAGGAGGGACTTGAAGTTCAACAGGGCAAGATGGACTGCTAACAGTTCCTTGCAGTTGATGTGGAGTAATCCTTGTTCCTTGTTCCATACTCCTGAGCATTCCCGTCCGTCCAAGGTCGCACCCCAGCCCGAGTCCGATGCATCCGAGAAGAGATGAAGATGGGGGGTCTGGATGGCCAATGATAGACCCTCCTTGAGAAGAAGATTGTGCTTCCACCACCGGAGAGTGGTCTTCATCTCTTGGTTGATAGGGATAGAGACTGCTTCTAGAGTCGAGCCCTTGTCCCAATGAGCTGCAAGATGGAATTGAAGAGGGCGGAGGTGGAGTCTCCCTAGCTCGACAAACAGGGCCAGAGATGAGAGGGTCCCTGTGAGACTCATCCACTGTCTCACTGAGCAATTGCTCCTCTTCAGCATGCTCATGATGCACTGTAGGGCTTGGTTTATCCTGGGGGCCGATGGAAAAGCCCGAAAATCCCGACTCTGAATCTCCATTCCCAGGTACACAATGGATTGGGAGGGAATGAGTTGAGATTTCTCTATATTGACTAATAGACCTAGGTCTCTGATTAGATCTAAAGTCCAAGAGAGGTTCTCCAGACAACGACGACTCGTGGAGGCTCTCAACAGCCAGTCGTCTAGGTAGAGGGAGGCTCTGATGTTCGATAAGTGCAGGAATTTCGCTACATTCCTCATCAGATGAGTAAAGACCATAGGAGCTGTGCTTAGGCCAAAACACAGGGCTTGGAACTGAAAGACAACCTTTCCGAAAACGAATCTCAGGAAAGGTTGGGAGTCTGGATGAATGGGAACGTGAAAGTATGCATCTTTCAAGTCCAACGAGACCATCCAGTCCTCCTGTCTGACCGCTGCTAAGACCGACTTGGTCGTCTCCATTGTGAACGTCTGCTTGGTGACATACTCGTTGAGAGAGCTGACGTCCAGCACCGGTCTCCAACCTCCTGTCTTTTTGGCCACAAGAAAGAGACGGTTGTAGAAGCCCGGGGATTGATGGTCCCGGACTATAACCACTGCCTTCTTCTGCACAAGTAGCGACACCTCCTGTTGCAATGCTAGCCTCTTGTCCTCTTCTTTGTAGTTGGGAGAGAGGTTGATGGGCGATGTGGTCAGAGGCGGTTTGAGGCAGAATGGAATCCTGTAACCGTACCTCAGCCAACTGACAGACTGTGCGTCTGCACCTCTCTTCTCCCAGGCTTGCCAGAAGATCTTGAGCCTGGCTCCTACTGTTGTCTGGAGAATCTGAGAGTCAGTGCTTTCCCTTAGATGTCCTGGGTCCTTTCTTAGACTTGCCCCTGTGAGAGTCTGGACGGGAGCTTCCTCGGCTGGGGGCTCTACCACGAAAGGGCGGTATGAACCTAGTGGCCGGGGTATCAGCCACTGGAGAGCGATAAGTCTTGGGGACAGAGGTGGTAACCTTAGACTTACGAGCCGATGAGGCTACAAGATCGTGCGTGTCCTTCTGTATCAGGGCAGCCGACAAGTCCTTAACTAGCTCCTCGGGAAAGAGGAACTTTGAGAGTGGAGCAAAAAGGAGCTGTGACCGCTGGCACGGTGTAATGCTGGCTGAGAGGAAGGTACACAGTTGTTCCCTTTTCTTCAACACCCCTGATACAAATAACGACGCTAGCTCACCCGATCCATCCCTGATAGCCTTATCCATGCAGGACATAATTAACATGGCAGAGTCTTTGTCCGCAGGAGATGTTTTCTTGCTGAGGGCTCCCAGGCACCAGTCGAGAAAGTTGAACATTTCGAAAGCTCTGAACAACCCTTTCAGAAGATGATCCAGGTCTGAGAAGGTCCAACAAACCTTCGAGCGTCTCATCGCAGTCCTCCTAGGCGAGTCCACCAGACTTGAGAAGTCAGCCTGGGCAGAGGCAGGAACTCCCAAGCCTGGTGCTTCCCCTGTGGCATACCAAACGCAACCTTTCGATGCGAGCTTCGTTGGAGGGAACATGAAGGAAGTCTTGCCCAGGTGTTGTTTAGACTGAAGCCACTCCCCTAAGGTCCTTAAGGCCCTCTTGGAGGATCTAGCTAGGACAAGCTTAGTATAGCTCGACTTAGCTTGCTGCACGCCTAGCGAAAACTCAGATGGAGGAGAGCGGGGAACAGCAGAGACGAAGTGGTCAGGGTAAAGCTCCCTGAGTAGAGCCAAGACCTTTCTAAAATCAACAGATAATGGAGAAAGCTTAGACTCCTCCACGTCTGATGAGGGATCAAGATGTGCCTCCTCATCATCCGACACTTCATCAGCAGAAGGTAGCGAAGCAAAAGGACCAGAAAGCTGAACCGCAGAGTCAGAACGGGTAGGAACAACAACAGAGGTTTCCTCAACTTGAGGGAAAACCTGAGGTTCAGACTGCATAGGCTGAACAACAGTCGGAGCAGAAGGCAGGTGCAAGGGTGAAGGAGGTTGACTCCTAGCAAGAGTTGCACCCAAGGATTGCACCAGCTGAGCGGAGGACGGAGGCGGAGTAGTCCGTTCCTGTTCCTGAGAGATGAGTGGAGCATGAGAAGGTTGAGGCTGCGCAGAACAAGGTAAAGTTCTAGCAAGCTGAGGCTCCTGAGGCGCAAGTGCATGGTGTAGAAGAGCTTGCCTAGATGAGGGTTGAACTCGGTGCAGCGCTGGTTGAGCAGACAGACTCACGGAGGGGAGAGGTTGTTGTACCCCAACCGAGAGTTGCACCACTGGTGGAGCAGCAAGGGGAGGAGGAGGAAGAGAGTAACTCTCCTGATCCCAAAGCAAGGGTTGCCTTAAAGAAGGCTGAGGCTGAACAACACTGTGAACAGCAAACTCCGAAAGTGGTTCAACATCGTACGTCTGGCAGATGGTGCTGCGACCAGGCGGAGCAGGTGCAGGCTGGGCGAGCACAGGCGGAGCAGGTGCAGGCTGGGCGAGCACAGGTGCAGCGAGAACAGGTGGAGGGAGTGCAGGAGGTGCAACACTCTCAGCCCGACACTCACGCATCAAGTCCGAAAGCTGAACTTGCATGGACTGAAGCAGGGTCCACTTGGGGTCGGCAGAAACGATAACAGACTGAGGTAAAGTCACAGTCGGGGTCTGTATAGGCAGAACCTTACTCCTCTTGGGCGGAGTACAGTCGACCGATGACAGAGGCGAGTCGGAGCTGAGCCAATGACTGCAACCTGGCTGAGCACTCGCTGACTGAACTCTACGTTTAAGCGGTCTCGAGACCTGAGACCAACGTTTCTTCCCTGCATGAAGATCAGCGGACGAGAAGACGGGCTCAATCGTCTGCAGGTGGGAGTGACGGTCTAAGGAAGACACGCCCGCAACCACCGAGGATAATTCTGTGCGCCTAACAAGGCCTGTCGAACCCTTAAGCCCTTCGACATTGCTTCTCCCCTGGGCATGGGAGCTTGCAAGAGGTCCCGGACTGGGAGGACGACTGGCTCGCACAGAAAAATCCTCACGCACCACACTGGCACCACTAGCACTTGGCACTGCACAGACACTAGCACTCGTCACAGCACTGGCACTATTTCCACCCACTGCACTCTTGACCTTCAGTTCTTTAACCTCGGCCATCAGAGACTTATGGTCACTTACCACTGATTCTACTTTATCTCCTAAAGCCTGAATAGCACGCAAAACAGTTGACATATCAGGCGGAGGGCACACAGTAGGTTCGGGGGTAGCCACTACAGGGGTAGGAAAAGGTAGGGGATCATGAGGTGAGGAAAACATAGAAGAGTGAGAAGAACTTCTCCTAGCTCTAGTTCTCTCTAACTTGGATGAATATTTTAAAAGACGTACAAAATCCAATTCCGAAAGTCCGGCGCACTCCTCACACCGATTTTCTAATAGACAGGGCCTGTCCCTACAGTCAGAACAAGCGGTGTGAGGATCTACCGAGACCTTCGGAATACGCCTATTGCAAGACCTACATCGTCTATGGGAGGGAGCTTGCGAAACGTCAGACATCTTGTTTCAAAGAGTAAGTCAAAGGGTGATCCAAAAACAAACAAAAATTCATTAACCGTTAATCAGAGTTTATATAAAAGCTAACTAGCTAATATAAAAAGGATTCCAGTATGCGACAGCCGTTAATCTAAGAGAATACTTCACCAAATATCCATGAATAAACTCGAAGACCATGAGCGTATCCCAGAACGTCTAGCCGGAAGCACGACAGAGGAATAATTGAGGAGGTGTCAACAACAAATGATTGAGTACCTGGCCACAGGTGGCGCTGGTAAGTACACCCCCTTCTAGTATTGTGATAGCTGGCGTATCCCTCCATAGAATTCTGTTGGGCAACGGAGTTGACAGCTACATGATTATCGGGTAAGTTTAATATTGAAAATTACTACATATAATTACAAAGTATATATATATATATATATATATATATATATATATATATATATATATATATATATTAGTACACATTATTTTGCTAATTAAAAATCAAAATTTTCCCTCATAGATTTAATCCTAATGCAGTTTGAAATCATCTTTTTTCTTGTGGAATTTGAGTTGTTGGCTTTAGTTATTATCATAAGTTAGTACATTTCTTTGTATGTACACTCATGTATATTTTCTTTAAGTTATTGCAGTTAAGATATTAGTATTGCACTTTACATTCTTCATTATTGAAGGATAATGTAAATGTTTAATTGTTCCAAAAGAAGTAAAACTTTTTTTTTCTGAGAATTTTCATATGCTGTGTACATTTATATAAAAATTTAAAGTAAAATGTTTCTTAAAATTCTGATTTACCTTCCTTGAATACTACTGTATTTTTATTATTGGGAGGTGGAAAGATAAATTATTGAATGACCTGAAGGAAAAGGGTTTAAGAGAACAAGATGTACAGGACAGAGGAAGATGGAGAAGGCTGACTAGAAACAGTGACCCAATATAGAAAATAGCAATGGGAAAAGCTGAAGGCAGAGAAAAAGATATGCTCCATAATTGTCACTTTCTCTCTTGTAGAGATAGCACCAAAGTTCTATGATATGTACGCTACCGCATCATAATCTTAAATGTCTTCACACTAGCTTTACCAAATGAGTTCTTTCTCTCAACTATCCTGTCTTCCCGAGCTCTCAACAGGTCTATGTCTTCATCTGTCCCCCTTTTTCTATGGTATCCTGGACTTTCACAATGTATTTCCATCATGCTGCATCATATCTATAGTCCATTTCTTTCAGCGATTCATATTTGCACCGACTCGCGGCGGTGCCCTTTTAGCTCGGAAAAGTTTCCTGATCGCTGATTGGTTAGAATTATCTTGTCCAACCAATCAGCGATCCGGAAACTTTTCCGAGCTAAAAGGGCACCGCTGCGAGTCGGTGCAAATATGCATTGCTAAAAGAAATGGACTATAGTGCTAATCTGATCAGTTGTTCCTCATCCCTCCATATCCAAAGAATCAGGTTTGTTTATTCAGATCAAGAAGAAATTTCTAAGATTTTTAAGGGTGAATCAGTGGATCATTTCTTTAAAAGGGAGGAGGAGGAAAGTGAGGCTGAACCTTACTAAAGGAGTTTGATTGTGTGATGCATTGTACAAAATCAATGCTTAGGTTTGTACTGTGTATTTTATGCTTATGATTACAATTATACAATAAGTGTACTGTACTGTGTATTTCTGATAGGTATGATTAGATTTTGATTATAATGAAGGATTTAAGTTGAGTTTTAATGCTTCAGGAAGCTCCATAAGCTCTATTTCATTTATATGAAAATTTAATGAACATTAGAAAATGAAAATAAAAAATTGCACTACTGTACTGTATGTTTGACAAAGAGATGAATACCCTTGGGAATTCCAGGTGAAATAAGAGGAGAACCAAGGTGATTAAGGAGGAAATACTTTAAACTACTGCATACCTAAAAGTGTTGAGGGGTTCATGTCAAGGCTAATCAAAGTTAAAGAGTGTACAATCAAAATAGTGTTAAAACAGCCAGATTAAAGTATTTTTCACATACATGACGAGCTAGCCTAAGCAGCAATGTTCTGAGCATAAGACATCAAGAATGGAGATAACAGGGTACACCATTAAAAAAAAAAATAGTTTAGATAAGATTCATACCAATGACCCTAAATGTTTGTACTTACATTAATCATTTTATTATAAGTTATTTAATAAATTGCAACTGCCTAACAACTAACTGATTAGATAAATTAAAAAGGTTGAGAGATACCTCAAACCAGAAAGTCTTGAATTGGATCATTCCTCTTCAAAAGCAATGGTTTGAATCATTCAACACATTCTTGGGTGCACTAGAGTCAGCTCCTAAAAAATACAAATTCCTGTCCTATGCAGTGTCAGATTTCTTTCCCCTGAAGCCCAATTTACAGGTCAATCACATTCAATTGACAGTCTTCAATAACCTCTCCCAATGCGATAATTGTGAATCTGCCACTGAAATACTAGCACAGTACGTCAAGCGTAAGAATTATTTAAGAATTATGCAAATTCCTGTCCTATGCAGTGTCACATTTCTTTCCCCGGAAGCCCAATTTGCAGGTCAATCACATTCTATTGTAAGTCTTCAATGACCTCTCCCAATGCGATAATTGTAAATCTGCCACTGAAATACTAGCACAGTATATATCAAGCGTAAGAATTATTTTTTTTTACATATTTTGGCCAGACGCTTATTAACCCTTTTACCCCCAGGCTCTTTGGAAATTTCCAACCCTTAACCCCAAGGGGTTATTTTTTCCCCAGCACATTTTGCTGTATATATTTTTTTTAAATTGCTCTAACAGCCTTAATTTTTGTCATAGGGAGGTCAGGTTGGTCTCATTCTCTTGGAAAATGCCTGAATTTTCTCAAAAAATTATCAAAAATATTAAAAAAAAAAAATTTGTATAGCATTTTTTTGCAAGGACGTACCGGTACATCCATGGGGGTAAAAGGGTTAAGCACTACAGTAGTTGACAGCAAGTATTATAAAAGCCTTGACCAATACTTGCAAGCTTTAAAGGCCCCGGGTCAAGATTCTTGCTGCTAATAATTGCTGAGATGGTAACGCTTTTTCTTGATGCATTTTTTCTGCTGTCTCATACAGAAGTCTTTCTCGTATTATTTTCAAAACATTGAAGTAAATTCAGTAATATTTTGTAAACCTGGCCTTAGTAATTATTCCTCTTAAGTACACAGATTGAACAGAAACCAGAAGTGTAGTTTATCTCCGAGTTTGTCAGGATGGAATATAGTATCATATCAGCATGTAAGCCTGACACCAAACACAACTCCTAGTAAGGATTCTAAAACATTTCCAAACATAAAATAGCACGGAAAATTATTCAAACTTTAATGAAAATCAATATACTAATTATTCTTCGCAGTTTTTTATACACCCTACAGTAATAACCTTTTACGTCAGTTTGGCAAACAAAAATAAAATCCACTTTAAGCCATTTTACACAACCTTGCATAGGCTTCTACAATGTGTAATAGTAACAGCACAATTTATTAATGTAAATATCTGGTTTTCATAAAATGAAAGCAGGTATATATACTACTAGTAATCTTATAGGGCAAAAATCCATAGTACATCAGGTCTAAAATCCAAACTACATCAGGTCTCTTGGAACAAATTAATGAAGTAAGTTTGGATATTATTGTACTATAGCTCTATTAGCCTAAGATTGAAAAGAAACAAGAGATCCTCCTATACCCAGTATGATTTTTCTTCAGGTGTAAGAAAAAAAACCTGTAAACAGTACTGAATACATCTTTTTCAAGATTTTGGGGGTCCTGTATATCATAATTAAAGGCACTGATTATTTTTACATTATTCTGATTAGTTTGGAATATTTTTCTCCTGTCTGGTTTTCAGTAGTCGACATCAAAACAAGAACTTAATATCTATTGAATTCCTTATCCTTGATCTGAATACTCTTTCTGGGCTCAACCTGTGTCGCTCCATGAAAATACCGACACCCTTTAAGGGTGAGCGAGCTGGGTATATTCCTGGCATTCCATGCAACTTTTTTCTCTGGTATATTTAGCAGTATTTATACCTTTGAAATGGTGCTAGAGGAGCATTTCACTGGGCGACAAAGGTTCCTCACCCAGAAATAGATTTTTCCTTCGTCAAAATCCCTTTTTTATCTCTTGGTACCTGCTTTCAATTACAGTACCTCATTATGCATGCTGCATAATATTTTTCATAGTATAAACCTTTCCTAAACTATACCATCTGCCACATAGTACATACTAGGTACTGTATACTGTTAATGCTTAGTCTTGCCTTTTCTATAGCAGGGCTCAGTACTGCAACGTTACAGGACTGTATTGAAAAGGTTTTATTGCAGGTATGACTGAGTATAGATGTTTTCCAAAAAATAAATACTGTACAGTAGTTATTCCTTAAAAACTGCATACTCTACTGTTATAAGTAATACTATTTACCATTATGTTGACCTAAAACTGATAAAATATAGTACTCTACGGTAAAACAAATATCAGTGTCCCCTTAAAAAATCAGAGAAAATAGAGTAATGGCTAAAGTAATGAAGTATTCTGGACATGACATTCAAATCTTAAATATCAATTTATATTTTTTATAATATATTACATCTTGCTCCTTAAAACATTTCACTATAAGTGGCTGGTAGTAACACCACATTAATTCTTACCCACAATATCAATAACATATGTTACTTACTGGAGTGCCCAATATACACATTAGATATCACATTTAACTTTCAAACTATTTGAAAACTAAGAAAATAGTTATTGTAGTTTCCTGCACTTTTAGTCACCGGATCCATACCTACAAAAAGAGGGTGACCGGGGGGAGGAGGGGTGAATGTCATTTCAACCTCTAAAAATATGCAAAATATACAAACTTACCATAGTTTGGGACATCGAGGGTTGCGGTTCCTCACAATGTTGCTCCTCCATGTTTTTTCACTACTCTCTTATGTTACGCTGTAGAAAAATTGGTAAATAACTGTTAGTTTGTATTAAATTATTGTTACATAGGAATTCACAACAGCTTATGCTGTGTTTTTAATGTTTAACAAACATTGCTGAGGGCAGTTTTACTGTAACTGGAAAAATTATTATTAACCTACAGTGTACGCATGAAAAAATAACAAATTTTGAGGTAATTTGTATTTTTCCAAATGATACAAACCTGTGGCTATTTTATAGGGGATATTACTTTCGGCGAAGCTGGAAGACGAGCCATGATACTTTTAGCGAGGGTCAACCACCCACCCGCTAATTAGCGGCGGGGTAGGGGTTAGTTTGCTACCCTGCTCACTCACACACCTGGGCTGAGTAACCACTTTTGCTTACAGGTAGGACTTCTAGGGGGATAGGTGCTGACGGCCCAATCTGCATAAATAACTACACGTTTATATCATTCGGAAAAATACAATTTACTTCCAAATTAGGCCTTTGTTCCAACACTTGCACAAATCATAAGCTATTTATAGGGGATGACTTACCCCTTAGGAGGGTGGAAGTTTGCACCAACTAGCATCTTAGCATTGACCCAAGGTTTCTCCGTACGTAACTAGTAAAAACCCTACATCTCGCTAAAGCACCAGGCTATGCACGGCCAGCAGCCTACGCAAGCTGTGTGCATGTGATACTAGCAATGTAACTGTCTAGGTAAGATTTCTTCGAGTCTTAGGGATCTTCCGAGGGTACCATAGAGATTATCCAATCGCCCCCCACCCCCCACCCCCCACCCCCCACCCTTCCACTATGGGTATGGGGATGCAACAAGTATTATTTCAATACCAGGTTACACAAGGAAAATGGTTGCAGATAGGTGAGGCCAGCTTTCCAGAGGACCCTGGGTGCTGATTCCCCAAGAGAGGGGAAGATGAAAGAAAAAACAAAGAGCCAGTCATTCCTAAGCATTCATCCCAAACTAATCCCAGGTAACCTATATCCTCAACCATCTGCTACTTGCCCAACAAGGACCCTGAGGTGTTCAAACCACTTGTTGTGCAGCCACCACAGAACCATTGGAGTACGTCTCCATATTCCTGTTTGTGACATCTCGGAAGTAGTGGGCAGTATAGGTCGCCTGACAATTCCACAAGCTAGCTTGCAATACCTGCGCCACAGAATGGTTTCTTTTGTATGCTAGGGACGTTGCAATGCCCTAACGTCATGAGTTCTGTTGGAGGAGGGTCAGGATTCAGTGCCAGGTCAATGACCCTAATCCAAGCAGAGATGGTGTCCTCCGTGACCCTCCTCTTGACTTTCTCCGTGCTGACGAAGAGTGCCGACACTCGGAGGTGAGCTGCTAAGGTTCTTTTGAGGTAACAACTCAAACTCCTTACTTAAGAGTGGATCTGAATCATCAGTTACAGTACAAAGACTCCCAATCCGGGAGGGCCAAATCTAGAATCTGCTCATCCCAGATTTTGAGTCTTGGCTATAAACTAAGGGACAAAGTAAAAATTTACTTCCCCCCACCGCCCCATCCCCTTCAATGGGTGACGTCATAGGAAAGACCATGCAGTTCACTAATTATTTTGGCCAAGGCAAAGGCGAGTAGGAACACCGTCTTCAAAGTGATGTGGTGATCTGTTGCCTAGCGTAATGGTTTGTAGGGAGCACCCTTCAGAGACTGAAGGATGAGAACCACATTCCATGGAGAAGGTCTAACTTCCGACTGGGGCAGGTAAGCTCGTAGCTTCGTATGAGGAGAGAAAGTTCCATGGAAGAAATATTGACTCCTTCCAGTTTAAAGGCAAGGCTCAAGGCTGAGCAGTAGCCTGTCGCTGCCGAAACCGAGAGCAGTATTTCTTCCCAAAGGTGCATAAGGAACTCCGCTATTGTTGGAATAGTTGCATCTAGATAAGAGATATTCGTTCCATGACATCAACCACAGAAGACAGTCCACTTAGCCTGGTAGACTGAAGCTGAAGATTGTCGGTGTCCAGCCATCCTTCTCGCAACTTGCTGCGTAAATCTTCTCTGAGTGAGGAAATCCTGGATAATCTCCAGGCATAAAGTCGTAGTGAAGCTATGGCTTTGTGGAAGATGTTCACATGTGGTTGTTTGAGTAGATCGTGTCATGGAGGGAGTTCTCTTGGAAGTTCCGTCAAAAGTTGCAGAAAGTCAGGGAACAACTCTGCAAGATGCCATAGCGGAGCTATGAGAGTCACAGAGAGATTGTCAGATGCTCTGGTCTTGTTGAGTACTCTTCTCATCAGACAAAAGGGACAAAAATGGTGGAAGTTAGGCATATGCAACTACTATCGATTGGCCTTCTCCGATTTCTTTAAAGACTTCAGAGACTCTCTGAGGTAGGAAAAGGATGAGGACCAGCACCCTTAGGAGACCAAATACTATAAGGGGCTATGTACTGAAATAACTCTGTGTCAGGTGCAATCAGGTACAGACCTCTCCTCCTGATAAGTACTGTTGCTATAGATATGTACCATTCCTCGCAAAACTATACATACAATTTTTTGGGGTACGTACCCTCCTTGTGTAAGCAAGACAAAGTCGACCGGAGACGCAACTGTATCTGATCAAGCCTTTTACGACGTCATCTTCTTCTGGGAAAAGTACTATACAGTAGTGGGATTAAACATAGAAGTTCTAACAATTGACTTACTAAAGTGCGGAGGGCCATCGTGTGTGAGAACCCGGATCCTGTGTATTCCAGGTACGCTGAAGGCAGATGAGGACAACACTAAGCCCAATTAGACAGTCTGCCTATGCCATTAAGCTATTCATTGACGTCATCACCCATATGGTACATACATTGATTATGAGGACTGAGGATACATTTACAAAGAGAGTATTTCTGATGCGCATGGCTTCCCGATGTGTGTGGATTCCAGGGTGTGCATACTGTACATACATGGTTCCTGATTGTGAGTGTACACTTATGGAAGATAAGCAGGATAAGAAGATAAAGCAATACTAAGATGATTGTCCAGGAAGGGGAAAACAAGGGCATTAGCCTTCATCACAACCAATAGTGCTTGAAAACAGTCCCATAAGAGATATGAGTGTACTGATTCCCAAGCAGGGAGAGAGACGGTTGGAGTCACATGTAAAAATGTCCTATTGAAGAAGAGTAGCAGCAAAACTATCTCATGAAGATGAGATTTAAAGAAGGAATAACTTGCGGTTCACCTTCTGCAGGATTGTGCAGGTCAGTGATGAAACTCTCACCAGGGGGGAAAGGGAGAAGGATCTATGGTGTCCCTGGCACCTTCCTAGGATCGGAAAGAAAAAGGGGAGAGCCCTCCCTTTCACACTTGGTGGCAGCAAAATCAAAAATTTTTTAATCAATATGACAAATTCGAAGATAATTTGTATTTTTCCTAACCATACAAACCTTAGCTATTTACATTGGGTTTACCTTTTAGCGCAGCTGAAATGACGAGCCAATAGTTTTAACGAGGGTTAATTACCCCCGCGCTTGTTAGCGGGGGGTAGGGGAAGGGTAGCTTGCTACCCCCCCCCCCCCACACACACACACCGGTGACTTGCTTCACTTCACTTAGAGGTAGGACTTGACTTGGGGGTCAGGGATGGCGGGCACATATGTGTAAATAGCTAAGGTTTGTATGGTTAGGAAAAATACAAATTATCTTCGAATTTGTCATTTGTTCCGTAACCGAAATACAAACCACGCTATTTACATTGGGTGACTTACCCCTTAGGAAGGGTGGAAAGTTCCCAGCCTTACTGACTTCGGCTTGCCCGGGAGCTCAATCTCTCAGTGAGCAGCACTAGGAACGAGTGGCCTACATAAGCAGTGTGTGGAGGAAAGTGTGACTCGTCCTATGAAGTTGACCTTGAGACCTTTAGATAGGAATCTAGGATAGGACGTTCCCAATACCACCTCGTCAGGGTATGGGGGACGCAACAGTATTAAGCTTAATACTAGGAGCACAAAGAAGCATGGGTTACCTGCAGAGGTCGAGGTCAGCTATGCGAGGACCAGGATGCTGCTTCCCCAAGAGAGGGGAGAATGAAGAAAGAAGTAAGGGTCAGACATACTCTTTCATTCACGCAGACTAAGACCGGGTAACAACGCCCTCAACCTACTGCTACTTGTCCAAAAGGAGCCTGAGGTTACACCAGCTGTTGTGCAGCCACCATAGGGCCGATAGAAAACGTATCGAGGCTCCTGTGGGTCACGTCTTGCAGGTAGTGGGCTGTGAAGGTCGTCTGACGCTTCCAGACCCCAGCTTGAAGTACCTGCGTCACAGAGAAGTTTCTCTTGAAGGCCAGGGATGTAGCAACACCCCTGACATCGTGGGCCCTAGGGCGACGTGACGGAGGAGGGTCTGGATTCAAGGCATGGTGGATAACCCTTCGAATCCAAGCTGAGATGGTGTTCCTGGTGACCCTCCTCTTAGTCCTGCCTGTGCTCACAAACAAAGCTCGCACTTGAGGACGGACTGCAGCCGTTCTCTTCAAGTAGTGCCTCAGACACCTCACTGGACATAGTAGCAGCTGGTCTGGGTCGCTTGTTACAGAACGGAGACTGGCGATCCTGAAAGAGTCGAAGCGAGGATCCGGCACTCCAGGATTCTGAGTCTTGGCAACAAACTCAGGGACGAACCTGAGCGTTACCTACCCCCATCCCCTTGAATGGGCGATGTCGTACGAGAGACCATGAAGTTCACTAACCCGCTTGGCCGAAGCCAAAGCGAGTAGGAAAGCTGTCTTCCAAGACAGGTGGCGATCGGAGGCCTGGCGTAATGGTTCGAAGGGAGGTCTCTTAAGAGCCCTGAGGACTCGAACCACGTTCCAAGGAGGAGGTCTCACTTCCGACTGGGGGCAGGTAAGCTCATAGCTACGTATGAGTAAAGAGAGTTCTAGCGATGAAGAAATATCCATGCCCTTCAGCCTGAAGGCCAAGCTTAAGGCTGAGCGATAGCCTTTCACTGCCGAGACAGAAAGGCGCATTTCTTCCCGCAGATAAACGAGGAAGTCCGCTATTGCTGGAATAGTGGCATCGAGTGGAGAGATACCCCTCCCACGACACCAGCCACAAAAGACTCTCCACTTTGCTTGGTAGACTCCCTCAGAGGACCTTCGCAGGTACCGAGACATTCTCTCCGCAACCTGTTGCGAAAAGCCTCTCTCCGTGAGGAGACGCTGGATAGTCTCCATGCGTGAAGCCGAAGCGAGGCCACTGCCTTGTGAGGGACGCCGGAGTGGGGTTGTCTGAGAAGCTTGTGTCGTGGAGGAAGTTCCCTCGGGAGCTCCGTCAGGAGCTGCAGAAGGTCCAGGAACCATTCCGCGTGATGCCATAGCGGAGCTACCAGAGTCATCGAACAGTTGACCGATGAGTAAAGAGAGTTCTAGCGATGAAGAAATATCCATGCCCTTCAGCCTGAAGGGCAAGCTTAAGGCTGAGCGATAGCCTTTCACTGCCGAGACAGAAAGGCGCATTTCTTCCCGCAGATAAACGAGGAAGTCCGCTATTGCTGGAATAGTGGCATCGAGTGGAGAGATACCCCTCCCACGACACCAGCCACAAAAGACTCTACACTTTGCTTGGTAGACTCCCTCAGAGGACCTTCGCAGGTACCGAGACATTCTCTCCGCAACCTGTTGCGAAAAGCCTCTCTCCGTGAGGAGACGCTGGATAGTCTCCATGCGTGAAGCCGAAGCGAGGCCACGGCCTTGTGAGGGACGCCGGAGTGGGGTTGTCTGAGAAGCTCCTGTCGTGGAGGAAGTTCCCTCGGGAGCTCCGTCAGGAGCTGCAGAAGGTCCAGGAACCATTCCGCGTGATGCCATAGCGGAGCTACCAGAGTCATCGAACAGTTGACCGATAGTCTGGTCCTGTTGAGCACCCTTCTCATCAGACAGAATGGTGGGAAGGCGTATACGTCGATGTTGTCCCACCGTTGCTGGAAAGCATCTTGCCAGAGTGCCTTGGGGTCCGGGACTGGGGAGCAGTACAGGGGCAGCTTGAAGTTCAACGCTGTCGCGAACAAGTCCACAGTCGGGGAACCCCACAAAGTCAGGACTTTGTTGGCTATCTGAGGATCCAAAGACCACTCATTACTCACTATCTGCGAGGCCCTGCTCAGACTGTCGGCGAGCACATTTCTCTTGCCAGGAATGAAGCGAGCTGATAGTGTTATCGAGTGGATTTCGGTCCACCTCAGAATCTCTACTGCAAGATGGGATAGCTGCTGCGAAAAAGTGCCTCCCTGCTTGTTGATATAAGCCACTACCGTGGTGTTGTCGCTCATCACCACCACGGAGTGACCCGCCAGGGACCGTTGGAACTGCTGAAGAGCCAGAAAGACGGCCTTCAATTCTAGCAGGTTGATGTGTAGGCACTTTTCTGATTCTGACCAAAGGCCTGAGGCCCTCTGGTTCAGAACGTGCGCCCCCCACCCTTCTTTTGACGCGTCCGAAAACAGAGTCAATTCCGGGGGGAGGACGAGAAGACTCACTCCCTTCCGCAGGTTCTCGTCGACCAGCCACCACCGCAAGTCCGTCTTGTTCCAAAGACCCCATCGGGATCAGAATGTCCAGAGAATCGGATCCTAGATTCCACCGGGACTTGAGCCGCCAGTAGGGATCTCATCCTGAGGCTGCTGTTTGGAACCAGACGAGCCAGGGAGGATAGGTGACCTAAGAGACGCAACCACGACTGGGCGGGGAGCTCTTCTCGCCTGAGGAAGGGTTCCGCCACCCTCCTCAGCCTTGCTATCCGGTCGTCTGATGGAAAGGCTTTGTGGAGATTGGTGTCTATTAGCATGCCTAGATAAACCAGTCGTTGGGACGGCTGCAGAGAGGACTTCTCGAGGTTTACCACGATCCCCAGATCCTGGCAAAGATCCAGAAGCCTGTCTCGGTGCCGAAGAAGGGTCGACTCCGAGTCTGCTAGGATCAGCCAATCGTCCAGATAACGAAGGAGACGAATGCCGTTCCTGTGCGCCCAAGATGAAATCAGGGTGAACACTCTGGTGAACACCTGAGGAGCTGTGGAGAGACCGAAACACAGCACCTTGAACTGGTAGATCTTGTCGTCTAGGCAGAATCTCAGGTACTTCCTGGAAGACGGATGGATTGGGATCTGGAAGTACGTGTCCTTTAGATCCAGTGTGCACATGAAGTCTTGTGGTCTCACCGCAAGTCTGAACGTGTTTGCTGTCTCCATGCTGAACCGGGTTTGCTTGACTAACCCGTTCAGAGCTGAGAGATCGATGACAGGTCTCCAGCCTCCAGACGCCTTCTTTACAAGAAAGAGTCGACTGAAGAAGCCTGGGGAGCCGTCGACGACCTCCTGGAGAGCATCCTTCTCGAGCATGGTCTCGACTTCGGCCCAAAGGGCCAGCCCCTTCTTTGCCGACCCCGTGGCGTAGGAGCTCAACGACACTGGATTCGCTGTCAGGGGAGGTTGAGATGTTGTGAATGGGACGCGATAGCCTTGGCCGATCACTGAGACCGTCCAAACATCGGCCCCGTGTTGCTGCCACCTGCGGACGCAACGCTGAAGGCATTCCCCCACAGGTGGACACGCAGGGGGACTGCCACCCCTAGGGCATGCGGCCGCGGCCGCTACCCCTAGGAGTCTTGCCTCCCCTGGAGGACTTGCCGCCCCTCTTGACCTTGGCTGGAAAGGGCTGGGGCTTAGACACCACCTTCTTAACTGCCGGTGCCTGCTTCGGAGCCTTACGAGGCTGCTGCTGCGGCGGAGCTGGAGGCTAATAGGGCCGAGCTGTAAGGGCCCTATGGAGGAGGGAGTCCGTGCTGGATTTCCTCCACCTCTCAGCCGTTCGCTCCATGTCCTGAGGCTCAAACAGGTTCTCCCCAAGAAGGGAAGCATGTCTGAGCCTACACACATCCACGGCGGGGACCTTCGGATGGAATCTCTCGGTCACTGCATCGCGCCGCTTCAACACCGAGTTGGCCCACAGGGTGGTGACCTGGTGCGCCAAAAACTCGATGGAGCGGGTGCCCGAGAGTAAGAAGGTCTCCAGGGCCTTCTTATTGGTCTCCTTAGACAAGTCCTCGGAGCGCAATAGGATGCCCAGTGTTCCTAGCCAAAAGTCCAGCCACGAAGTGGCCTGCATGGCACACTTCGCGACCTTTTCATGGCTAATGATCTCTGCCGCCGAGAACGACACCTGCCGGGCAGAGAGCTTCTCAAGGGGAACTCCCTTCGCCAGCTCCTCCACGGAGTGATGGAGAGGAAGAGCGAGACTGGACTCACCCAAGATCTCAAAATACCTCCTCTGCTGAAGATGAGGAGGAGGGATGAGCTTGTTCCCGGCAGAGGAACGACTGGAGGAGGCAAGAATCGTGAGCTGAGCGTTGGCTCTGGCTCTGGCACTCTTCAGACCCCGAGACCAGGGGAGAGCCGCACTGGACTTAGGGGCCTTCCGAACGTCAAACACTTCGTCCAATATAGTGTCCTTGCCTTCACGGGGGGCGATCACGGGGTCCATAAGCCCGTTAAGTTGCCTTATCAGGCTCAGGACCTGCCAGAAGGCATGTTCGGATTCCTGCTGATCTCCTCCTTGCGGGCTGGCAGCTAAGTCTCCTGTCCCCGGAATCTCTTCCTGGGGTGAAGCGTGGACGTTCCCCCGGGGAGCCGCGGGTTCCTGGCGAATCCTCGAAGATGATTTCGGGACGGTCTTGGAGTCCTTGGATTCCCTCCTGGGAGGGATACAAGATCCCAACAAAGAGGTTCGAAGAGCCCCTTCCGCACGAGACGACTCTCCTCCATGAAGAGAAGGCTCCCCCCTTGGTGCCGAGGGGAAGACTACCGCTTCACTGGACTCACCCGAGGACGGAAAAGCCTCGTCCACGGGAGAAGGAGAAAACGCTCGAGCAGGAGAAGGGGGCTTCGCGACAGACCTCTTGGGAACCAACTTCGCCCTGGGGGAAGTTACCACGAAGTCCACTCCTCTCTTTCTCTTCAGCGTAGGAGAGGCAGCCGTTGGTTTGTTGCCCTGATCGGCGAGTGCTGGTTTCATTACCCTCACTAACGCCCGCATCAGAGGACCAAACCAAGTCTGTTGCTCCACGGACACAGAGTCCGAAATCCTCGCTGGAGGGAAAGGGATCGGGCGATCCTTTGGAGTGGACACCACAGTACCTGCCTGAAAAGAAGGGGGGGAAAAAAGACGCACTAACCTCTCCTCAGTGTCTTCCCTGTCCTGCACAACAGTCCTGCGTTTGGATGGAGGCGATCCCGAGCGCTGTCTGGAAACACGCGTTCCTGCTGCTACCACTGGCTGCGAAATTCGCCGCGAACGATGGTCGCGCGAAGGCGAACGGTCGCGCAGGCGAGCGGTCGCGCAGGCGAGCGGTCGCGCTGGCGCGCAGGCGAGTGGGCGCGAGGGCGTACAGGCGAACGAGCGCGTGGCCGAGTCGGCGAACGAATGCGTTGGCGCGATGGCGAGGGAACGCGTTGCAGCGTGGGCGAGTGAGAACGCTCTGAAGATCACTGGCGACGTAGGTCAGGAGACCTGTAGCGCGAGGGAGAGCGATTGCGAGCAGGCGATCGGTGGTGAGCTGGCGAACGCTGGCACGCAGGTGAGCGATGGCGCGTTGTCGCATGGTGACGCGTTGGCGAGCGATAGCGCGCAGGACGCGCAGGTGAAAGATCGCGCGATGGCGAGCTAGCAGAGGGCGAACCATGTCCTTCCAGTCCTTCCAGAATCTCTGGCCGACGACGCGTTGAAGACCGCGTGCGCGCAGGCTGTAAGTCACGCGGGCGGTCCGGTGATCGTTGACACGTAGGAGAACGCTGACGAGCAGGCGATACTAGGATCGTCTGTGAACGCTGGCGAGCAGGTGATCGCTGGCGAGCAAGGGGGTGACGCGTGAGATCCTGTGAAGGAGCAGGAGGCGCGGCGCGTTCACGAACAGGAACAGGAAGAGCGTAGGCGCGTGGGCGAACATGTGCTTTAGAAACACGCGCTGGAGAATGCGGAGTAGAAACAAGACGAGGATCGCGAGAGAGCTCAGGAGACTGATGGCGCGCAGAGTGCCCAACAGGGACTGCAGGATGTTCAGAGACCACAGGGGAGCGCTGGCGAGCAAGAGGGCAATGATCCTCAAAAGAGCGCTGACGAATGGGAGAGCGCTGACGATCAGAAGAGCGCTGACGAGCAGGAGAGCGCCTGTGCGCTAACACTGCAGAAGGGCGAGCAGGGGAACGCTGGCGCGCTGAGCGCTCTCCAGGAACCACAAGATGGAGGATGTCCTCAGGAGAGCGCTGACGAGAAGGAGGGCAAACATCAGGAGAGCGCCGACGAGTAGGTGAGCGCTGAGGAGCAGGAGAGCATTGACGAGCAGGAGAGCGCTGACGAGCAGGAGAGCGCCTGTGCGCTAACGCTGCACGTGAAAGGGAAGAATCCCTTTGCCCCGAAGGGACCGTTGCCCGTCGGGTGACGAGGTCCGCAGAAGGTGAAGTTCTAGCAGGAGTAGGAGACCAGTCAGCAGAGAGGTCCAAAGGAGCAGGAGCTGTAGGCTGAGTAGGACGAGGAGAGTCCCCTTCGGAGGAAGAAGATCCAAAAAGGCGCCTCTTAACCCCCTTATAAGGGGATGGGAGGCCCTTGCGACGCAGCGGACGGTGAGCCTTACAGCGAAGGCGGCCACGGGGAAGATCATCCGGACCATCAGTCCTCCGAAGGGGAGTCTCAGTCAAGGCACTCCCCTTAGAGGGAAGCTGAACAGCAGAAGAGCCCGTAGGACTCACTTCCCCCTTCGAAGGATGTACGGAAGGGGGAGGAGAGCCGTCAGCACCAACATCCTCAACTGCACCTGCAGAGGATTGCCCCGCCCCGTCGGAGGCCTCTGCCACCACGACGTCGACGATAGACAGAGGGTCTACCTCTGCTACCGCCGGCGACTGCTTAACGGCGGCCCCCAACGAGACAAGGTCAATCAAGGCAACCCTGGAGGGCAAGCCCTTAAGCCCCAGGGAAGCCCAAATCTGTAAAAGATCATCATTAGACAACGAATTATCAATAACCTCCCCCGGAGGAGGAGGGGGAACCGCCCCGCTATGGGAGGCGACGCCCTCTCCCCCCACCCAAGGTCGGGAAACAGAACTAGGGCCTGCGCTACCACTCGGCCAACTCTCCTTAGGAGCTGGACAGGGGGGAGCTTCGGAGGAGGTTTGGGCGACGAAAGAAGAGTCCCGAGAACCCTCCTCCTTCAAGGCAACCCCCGAAGGAGAACGGTCTCTCTTGGAATTCTTCTTACGCCGGCGGCCAAACCTCTCCCACTGGGAGGCAGACCACTCCCTACACTCACTACACATGTTTTCCTGGTCACACCGTCGGCCCTGACACTGAGGGCAAAGGGTGTGAGGATCCGTATCCAAGGCCGACATAAAGGTCCCACAAGGGCGGCCGGCAACACCAGGGCACGTACGCATAGCAAAGATAAAGGTAGTCAACTTCAAACACACACACAAGCTGTAGAGAAAAAGCAGAAAAAAGATTAAAGGCTGTCAACGAGGACGATGGACAGACACGTCTGTTCATCGCCGAGCCAAAAGTGAAGTGAAGCAAGTCACCGGTGTGTGGGAGGGGGAGGGGTAGCAAGCTACCCTTCCCCTACCCCCCGCTAACTAGCGCGGGGGTAATTAACCCTCGTTAAAACTATTGGCTCGTCATTTCAGCTGCGCTAAAAGGTACAGTAAGCCCAATGTAAATAGCGTGGTTTGTATTTCGGTTAAAGAACAATTGTATTTTTCCTAACCATAAATCCTGACACATTTAACAGGAGTATGACTTCAGCGAAGCTGGAAACGGCCATTAAGCTTTCTACCGAGGTAAACACAGCTGGTTGCCAAGTGGCGAGGAAGCCCTGCAAACCTCACAGGTAGCGCTACCTTCACTTTGAGCTTTGACCTGGGACCGGCCGAGTGGTTGAGTCGGGTAATGTAACTTAGAAGTCTCAGGTTTTGATAGGAAAAAATACAAATTCACTAAAAAAAAATCTTATATGTAATACAAAACTTTGAACTTTTAAGGGGATGTGAAAGTCTCTATTTTACCAAACTAGCTATAGTCCATTTCTTTTAGCGATGCAGATTTGCACCGACTCGCAGCGGTGCCCTTTTAGCTCGGAAAAGCTTCCTGATCGCTGATTGGTTGGACGAGATAATTCTAACCAATCAGCGATCAGGAAACTTTTCCGAGCTAAAAGGGCACCGCCGCGAGTCGGTGCAAATATGCATCGCTAAAAGAAATGGACTATAGTTTTACTGACCAGGGAAATGTCAGTGTACTTTGGTCCTGCATGGGAGTTAAAGTCATGATTCCTGTTCAACCTCCAAAACTCGAAAAATCTATACCGGAGATCCGGTAAGAAAGGTCCGTCACAGTGAAAACGTGAACATCAGAGGAAATCTAATATTAACCTCAATGCTGAATGCCTGTACGATATTGTGATTATCATGAAAAAGGGGTTCATACCCTGGTTTCTTATCGTCTGATTGATCAAAAAGCTAACACCTTAATATATTAAGAAATTATATTAATAATCAGTAACCACGTAACATGAAAATAATCTTCATCGGTATCACATTGTTAACTCCAGTTCTGATCGTCTGCTTGATCTCTGTTTGTACCGGAGACCCGGTGACAAAGGCCCGTCATCGTGATATCGTGACCGTCACCGGTACGATAACATTACCCTCAATTCTGAATGTGTTATCTCCAGTGAAGCCGGAGATTCGATGAAAAAAGGGGCCGTAATAGTGTAATTGTGATCAAACATGACAAAGGTTCGTGTGCAAAAGGCCTCAGCCGGAGTCTGAGTGCCGGATTTCACCGTTGCACCCCAAATATCTGACTAGTTCTCACCTAATGAGTATCCATTATAGCGGAGTATAACTCAAGGCGGAGCTAAGGGTGTCGGCATAAAACGACCCCAATTAATGACTCATACACTAACGTAACCTATTAATAGTGCTAGCTATATCAACAGTAACCACACCAATAAAACGTGTATAACATTAAACGTAATATCATCAACTCGGATAATAAGAGAAGGCATGAATAACTCGTGATCGTAAATAAACGGAAAACGGGAAATCCACCCCTCTTACTCGAGCTAATAAAGAAAACGAGAGAAGGAGTAACTCGTATCTGTAGAACAGGAAACGAGCACTCTATGCTCTCGCTCTCGGGGTTACATAATAAAAAACCAACATCACACAATTATATGATAAGAAAAATGTTATTTTTATTAGTAAAATAAATTTTTGAATATACTTACCCGATAATCATGTAGCTGTCAACTCCGTTGCCCGACAGAATTCTATGGAGGGATACGCCAGCTATCACAATACTAGAAGGGGGTGTACTTACCAGCGCCACCTGTGGCCAGGTACTCAAGTACTTCTTGTTGACACCTCCTCAATTATTCCTCGGTCCACTGGTTCTCTATGGGGAGGAAGGGAGGGTCGATTAAATCATGATTATCGGGTAAGTATATTCAAAAATTTATTTTACTAATAAAAATAACATTTTTCAATATTAAACTTACCCGATAATCATGTAGCTGATTCACACCCAGGGGGGTGGGTGAAAACCAGTGTACAAGATTAAAGGATAGCTAAGTATCCCGTATTTCATATAATCAGTTATCCACAATAACAATGAAATAATAAGTACCTGGTAAGGAAGTCGACTTGAACCGTTACTCTGCCTTTAATAAGATCGTCTTCCTTACTGAGCGCAGCGTTCCTCTTGGGAGGCTGAATCAACTCAAAGGTGCTAAAGTATACAGGGCTGCAACCCATACTAAAGGACCTCATCACAACCTTTAACCTCGGCGCTTCTCAAGAAAGAATTGACCACCCGCCAAATCAACAAGGATGTGGAAGGCTTCTTAGCCGACCGTACAACCCATAAAAAGTATTCAAGAGAAAGGTTAAAAGGTTATGGGATTATGGGAATGTAGTGGCTGAGCCCTCGCCTACTACTGCATTCGTTGCTACGAATGGTCCCAGGGTGTAGCAGTACTCGTAAAGAGACTGGACATCTTTGAGATAGAATGATGCGAACACTGACTTGCTTCTCCAATAGGTTGCATCCATAACACTCTGCAGAGAATGGCTCTGTTTGAAGGCCACTGAAGTAGCCACAGCTCCCACTTCATGTGTCCTTACCTTCAGCAAAGCAAGGTCTTCTTCCTTCAGATGAGAATGTGTTTCTCTAATCAGAAGCCTGAATAGTAAGAAACTGAGTTCTTAGAACTTGGAAAAGAAGGTTTCTTGATAGCACACTATAAGGCTTCTGATTGTCCTTGAAAAGGTTAAGACCTTTTTAGATAGTACCTATGAGCTCTAACTGGGCAAAGTACTCTCTTCAGACCATTCCCCACCAAGTTGGACAGGCTTGGGATCTCGAACGACTTAGGCCAAGGACGTGAAGGAAGCTCGTTTAGCAAAAACCGAGCTGCAAGGAACATGTAGCCGTTTCAGATGTGAAAACAATGATCCTGCTGAAGGCGTGGATCTCACTTACTCTTTTAGCTGTTGTCAAGCACACGAGGAAAAGAGTTTTTAATGTGAGGTCCTAAAAAGAGGCTGATTGGAGAGGTTCAAATCTTGATGACATAAGGAACCTTAGGACCACGTCTAGATTCCAGCCTGGAGTGGACAACCGACGTTCCTTTGAGGTCTCAAAAGACCTAGGGAGGTCCTGTAGATCTTTGTTGGTGGAAAGATCCAAGCCTCTGTGGCGGAAAACCGCTGCCAACATACTTCTGTAACCCTTGATCGTAGGAGCTGAAAGGGATCTTACTTTCCTTAGATATAACAGGAAGTCAGCAATCTGGGTTACAGTGGTACTGGTTGAGGAAACTGCATTGGTCTTGTACCAGCTACGGAAGACTTCCCCTATAGACTGATAGATACTGAGAGTGGATGTTCTCCTTGCTTTGGCAATCGCTCTGGCTGCTTCCTTCGAAAAGCCCCTAGCTCTTGAGAGTCTTTCGAAAGTCTGAAGGCAGTCAGACGAAGAGCGTGGAGGATTGGTGTACCTTCTTTACGTGAGGTAGACTTAGAAGGTTCACTCCTAGAGGAAGAGTCCTGGGAATGTCGACCAGCCATTGCAGTACCTCTAAGAACCATTCTCTCGCGGGCCAGAGCGGAGCCAACCAACGTCAGCCGTGTCCCTTTGTGAGAGGAGAACTTCTGAAGTACCCTGTTGACAATCTTGAACGGCGGGAATGCATACAGGTCGAGATGGAACCAATCCAGCAGAAAAGCATCCACGTGAACTGCTGCTGGGTCTGGAATCTGAGAACAATACAACAGGAGTCTCTAGGTTATCGAGGTAGTGAACAGATCTATGGTTGGCTGACCCCACAGGGCCCAAAGTCTGCTGCAAACATTCTTGAGAAGGGTCCACTCTGTGGGGATGACCTGACCCTTCCGTCTGAGGTGATCTGCCATGACATTCATACCGCCCTGAATGAACCTCGTTACCAGTAAGCTTTCGATCTTTAGACCAGATGAGTAGGTCCCTTGCGATCTAGAACAACTTCCACGAAAGAGTCCCTCCCTGCTTGAAGATATAAGCCAGGGCTGTGGTGTTGTCAGAGTCCACCTCCACCACTTTGTTAAGCTGGAGGGACTTGAAGTTTATCAAGGCCAGAATAACCGCCAACAACTCCTTGCAATTGATGTGAAGTATCCTTTGCTCCTGATTCCAAGTTCCCGAGCATTCTTGTCCGTCCAAAGTCGCACCCCAGCCCGTGTCTGATGCGTCCGAGAGGAGACGGCGGTTGTGTTTCTGAACAGCCAAAGGTAGACTTCCTTGAGAAGAAAGCTGTTCTTACACCACGCGAGAGAAGACCTCCTCTCTTCGGAAACAGGACTGAGACCGTCTCTAGCGTCATGTCCTTTATCCAGTGAGCAGCTAGATGATACTGAAGGGGGGGGGAGGTGGAGTCTCCCTAACACGATGAACAAGGCCAGCGATGAAAGTGTCCCTGTTAGACTCATCCACTACCTGACTGAGCATCGGTTCCTTCTCAGCATGCTCTGGATGCATTCTAGGGCTTGGAAGATCCTTGGGGCCGACGGAAAAGTCCGAAAAGCTCGACTCTGAAGATCCATACCCAAGGAGACAATGGTCTGGGATGGGACGAGCTGAGACTCCTCAAAATTGACCAGGAGGCCCAGTTCCTTGGTCAGATCCATAGTCCATTTGAAAATCTCCAGACAGCGACGACTTGTGGGAGCTCTTAAAAGCCAGTCGTCTGACGGAGCCGGACACAAGATCATGGTACTGCTGCACAGTCTGTGAACTGTCAATCATGGGCAAGCGAGGAAGTACAGTGACAACCCGAATCTGTCTAGACTGTCTGGGTCGTACAGACAAACTCCTTATCGGGTTGCTGAGGTTGTCGCACTGCGTCACAACAAGTCACTTCTGTTGGTTGTTGAACGTCTTCCCCGTGACACATTGACTCCGTAAACAAAAAATCCTCTAACAAGGACTAAGCTTGGACTGCATGTCTTGTAACACAGCTCAAGGTCTATGGGAGCAGGTGTGGTAACAGACGGGATTAGCGACTGAAGTGGAACCATTACCTTCCCTGGAAGCATGTTATGCTTAAGTAAAAGTCCATAGGAGGCTATGCAGCTAAAGGCTCCCTCCAAATGACAGAGTCCTCAAGGGAATATCAGAAGGAGGGAGAAAAGAACTTTCTCATCTACAGGGACCATATCCTAGAAAAGCTAAGTTCTCTCAGTGAGGGTTCACTGGTGCAAAAGCAGCAGACTAGAAGGCAACGTTATGAAACTGCTTGACAGTCTAGTGAGTTGGCAACAACCAAAGATGTGTGACTGAGAAGCATGCGGTAAGGTATGCAGAGCATGTTGTATGCAGAGTATGCTGTATGCAGAGCATGCTGTAAGTAGAGCATGTTGTATGCAGAGCATGCTGAATGCAGAGCATGCTGTATGCAGAGCATGTTGTATGCAGAGCATGCTGAATGCAGAGCATGCTGTGTGCAGAGCATGTTGTATGCAGAGCATGCTGTATGCAGAGCATGCTGTATGTAGAGCATGTTGTATGCAGAGCATGCTGAATGCAGAGCATGCTGTATGCAGAGCATGTAGTATGCAGAGCATGCTGTGAGCAGAGCATGTAAGGTAAGCAGAGCGTGTGCATGGCGTTTAACATTTCTCAGAAATTCCATGACCAGTGCTAGAGTGCTTTATGCATGCTTGCATGGGGTTTTAATATCAACATAATATATACCTTACATTCATAACTCATGATTCATATTTTTGCCATATTTTGCGATATTGTTAAAAAATATATTGCCAGGAATACAAATATATTTTTATAAGTAATACAAATAACCTCCATTATCATAGGTTTGAAAATGGAGGTAAGGTATGCTGAACAGCAGAGTCAGAACGAGCTGGAACAACAATAGTTGTGGTTTCCTCTTCAAGACTCTGTTGAGGGAACACCTGAGGCTCAGTCTGCAAAGGCTGATCAGCAGAAGGTAGGCTCATGGGTGGAGGAGGCTGACTCCTGGCATGAGTGGCTGAACTCAAGGGTTGCGCTTGCTGAGTGGTTGGCGGATGCGCAGTAGCAAGTTCCTGAGGAACGAGTTGAGGTTCCTGCGGTGTGAGCTGAGAGCGAAAAGGTAGTGGCTGCGCAGAACGCAGTAAAAATCTCGCAAGTTGAGGCTCCTGAGGCGCAAGGCTAAGGTGTTGAGGTGCTTGCCTTGAGGAGGGTTGAGCTCGCTGCAGCGAGAGCTGAGGAGACTGACTCATGGACGGGAGAGGTTGTTGTACCTCAACCGAGTGTTGCATCACTGGTGGAGCAGCAAGTGGAGGCGGAGGAAGAGAGGTATAATCCTCCTGATCCCATTGTAAAAGTTGCCTTAAGGAAGGCGGAGGCTGAACACCACTGGGAACAGCAAACTCAGAACGTGGCTCAACATCGTACGCCTGGCAGGTGGAACTGCGATCAGGCGGAGCGAGCGCAGGCGGAGGGAGTGTAGGCGGAGGCGGAGGCGCAACACTCTCAGCCCGACACTCACGCATCAAGTCCGAAAGCAGTGCTTGCATGGACTGTAGTAGAGTCCACTTGGGGTCGGCAGAAACTACAGTAGGCTGAGGTAAAGCCTTAACAGTCGAGCTCTGTTGTGGCAGAACCTTACTCCTCTTAGGCGGAGTGCATTCAACTGATGACTGAGGAGAGTCAGAGCTAACCCAATGACTGCATCCGGGTTGTTGAACTCTAACTTCGTACGTCTGGCATAGGTCTGGACTTTACGTTTAAGAGGTCTTGAGACCTGAGACCAGCGTTTTCTCCCCTAAATTTCTTCTGCAGACGAGCAAAATAAGGGCTCAATCGTCTGCGGGTGGGAGTGACGGTCTCGGTAAGACACGCCCACAACCACCGAGGATACTTCTGTGCGCCGATCAAGGCCTGCTGAACCCTTCTGCCCTTCGACATTGCTTCTCCCCTGGGCTTGGGAGCTTGCAAGAGGTCCCGGACTGGGAGGACGACTGGCGCGCACAGAAGTACCCTCACGCACAACACTGAACTTTGCGCTAATCACTTTGATTTTCTGTTTGCACTTATTTCACTGAACTCGAAACTTTAAGTGGTTTGTACCTGAAACACGCAATTCTATCCTTTCTCAAAAGTTAGTAATTGCGAAAACAGAATTACAATGTAACAGAAAAATCTAATGAAAGATAAATAATTCAGTGGCTGGAAAGAGACTAAACACTAGATCACTCTAGAAACGTTTACCTTCTTCCCCTAAAGAGACTAGGGAGAAGAGAAAAAACGATAACAACGTTATTCGTACGCCTGGCAGGCTTGAATGAAACGTTTATTCTCCTCTTTCTCCCTCCGTCTCTATCTCTCTCTCTCTCTCTCTCTCTCTCTCTTGACTTAGAACCTGAGAGAAGAGCCCAATCATATATATCGTTAAAACATATTATTGTTAAAGGAAAAAACTGAAATATTTCCCAAAATGAAAAGTTCCTTTATTAGGATCAAAACCATTAAGTTAAGAAAGAATGAACAAAACGCTAGACACGGTTACTCATACTGCAACGTGAAACCGTGAAAACTCTTCTATCGTAACGATAGAGTGCAAGTTGAACGTTCTGAACGTCAACAACTGCAGAGACAAAACGTTAGTTCAACTTTGAAAACAGTACTAGACTATCAAAGAAATTCTTTCAAAGACATTAAAATAGCATAATATGTTAACAGGTAAAACCGAAATGACGGGCTCAATGTAAATTAACTTCGGTACCAAGAAAAGACCGCCTACTATTAGGAAGGTCGAATATAAACAAATATAAAAATTAATTTTAATAAGTTTATAATAAAAGGAAGTTAATCGAAGAGGCCTATAAGAGGCGGAGAGATATAAAATAAATCTATAACTTTTGTTACAAAATTAAGAAAGAGAGTCTATACTCTCTTAGACACCAACACTTCCGTCTAAGGGAAGGGTCGGCCATTGAAAGGTGAAAGAGAGTTCATACTCTCTTCGACACCATAATTAATCAAATTAATTCCAAAAGCTAACTAAGCTAATATAGAAGTTTCCAGTAAAGCGACAGCCGAAATCAAAGAGAAATACTTCACCAAAGTCGTGAAAATACTCCAAGAACATAAGCGTATCCCAGAACGTCTTGCCGGAAGCACGACAGAGGAATAATTGAGGAGGTGTCAACAAGAAGTACTTGAGTACCTGGCCACAGGTGGCGCTGGTAAGTACACCCCCTTCTAGTATTGTGATAGCTGGCGTATCCCTCCATAGAATTCTGTCGGGCAACGGAGTTGACAGCTACATGATTATCGGGTAAGTTTAATATTGAAAAATAAAAAATTGATTGCTTACTCTTAGTAATTGTAATAACCATGAACGAAGAATAAAGACAACGTAACAATAAACAAAGATTTAGTCTAAATCGCTCATCCTGAGGCGAGTACAACACTAACAAAGTCTAAACCGCTATTCTTCGTAGGTCCAAATTGGACTTGCTAGCAAATAAATACCATAGTAAAAACTAATAATAAAAAATGATACTAAATTGGTCATAAAACGTAAGTGATATAACCTAGATGACAGAGTACCAGATGGGCAATAATAACTTGAAAATTACCGAAGCGAACACACCCAAAATGGCTGCCGATACAGCGGCAGACCAATCGCTTCCAAAATTAAAACCACCATACTGGAAAAAGAACAAATGCCCGGTACTGCAATAAGCTGTCAAAACAAACTATGGTACTTAACATTAGTAAAGGTGAAGTAGCAACGTCAGTCATGTTGAATACCGACAAACACTTCGAAAAAACACTGGGCAAAAATTAACTCGTATTTGCGGGCAAGTCCAAATAAGAAGGATGTCAGATGGCGCTGGTGTCGACGTCGGTGGGATGGCTCAGGTTGGTGTGGTTGAGACCGCTGTTGCGGCTCACCCCTCGTGAATATTGACGAAGGAATACTCTATATAGAAGACGACCTGTGAATAGTGGCTTTCACACGCCCTTTCTTTATACACGATGCCCTTAGGGGTGATCGCGCGAGGGTAGTAACCTCTGCATTCCATACTTTAACTTTCTCTGGTATATTTGGAAGTTATTTATATCAGAAAAGTGACAAGAAGGTCTTTTCACCGGGTGACACAGGTCTCTCCCCAGAAATAGATTTTTCCTTCGTCAAAATCCCTTTTTGGGTGATATGGCCATGTCGTCCTGATGGAAGGTTCCTTTAGGCAGCTTTCTAAGGGATATTTGGCTACAGTGATACTCCCAGAGAATTGACCACAGGTCTCCAGAATTCTAACTCCTGCAGCGAGTATCCTTAAGAAAATTCTTAAGGATATCGCATAATATCGGGACGTATTTCTTGATACGACACATGGCAATCTTCACTCCGAATAGAGTTTTCGCTCTGAGGGGGAAGAGTGACGAAATTGAAGGGGAGCCGTCATCAAGGTACTCGGTGGATCCCCTTTCCCGTACTACTACGGCGTAACTCATTCCTTTTGTAGTAGCGAATTAAGAATACCTGAGCATAGAGATGTCTGAAGTATTAGGTTAGGCCTCAACTAGGGACTAGTGAATGGTATTAGGAGAATCTAAATCCTTTGAAGGTTTAAAGGGCACTCATGAATGGCAGGGACAAGGGGCAATGACATTGCCCTATCGAGCAGGACAATACCCTAGAGACTGACCATAAACTGTATACATATGATCAGCGCCCAAGCGACCTCTCAATCCAAGCTAGGACAAGAAGGACCAGGCAATGGCTGCTGATAACTCAGCAGATAGCCCTATAAGCTCCCTCAAAACCTCTCACCCTTAGCTCACAAGGATAGTGAGGTTGCAGCGACCAAAAGAACTAACGAGTTTGAGCGGAATTTGAACCCCAGTCTGGTGTTTACCAGTCAGGGACGTTACCACATCACCCAAATCTAGTGACATTATATGATTAATAGGAATGCATACATTCTCTCCATCATTCCCCGCACAAAGAAGGATGGGGGAGATACAGTACTTCAATACAAACAAATGAAAAGAAAAGGTACTCTATTGAGTAGTTTACATGCATCGATAATCTAGTTGAGCTCCTTAATTGCTAGAACCCAAGGGAGGGGAAGAAAAAAGGATAAAAGGGCTAAACATTCTCATCTTTCATTCTTGGATTTAGATCACAACCGGTATCTAAGACAAGATGCTTCTTATCTCATTAAGGGGCATAGCCTGCTACACAATCTATTGAATAGTTATCACAGGTCCTAAGAAAATGAAGGTTGTTGGACACCTATAGAATCCTGCCTTCAGTACTTGTGCTATGGAGAGATTCTTTCTGATGCCAATTCCTCTGACTTTGAGGGGTCAGGCCTTTGAAGGGCCAATCGCAGTTCCCTCCGGGGTAGGGTAAGCGTGTCTGAAGGTTTCTCGAAGTCAGGAGATTGTATTCTTTTTCACCCTACCAATGTTATGGAACGACCTTTTGTGCTCTGGTCTAAAGCGCTCAGTTCCAATGGAGCACAGCGATAAGGGTTCCATTGCCATCGTTATCACAAGGAATAAACAGCAAAAAGGACTGTCGTCTAAAAGGAAGAAGAATGTGGATATCTGCAAGGTATTCAGAAAGCTGTCACAGCGTCATAGCTACAGTTATTGGGAAACAACTGCAGAGCCTCTCTTTAATCTCCCTCACACACAATGATCTGCCAATAAATTACCTAAATGAAAAGCAAAACATTAAATAACCAGTTTAGGGTGCAAGAAGTACATCTGAACTATGCGGCAGCTGAAAACAAAGTGACTACTAAGTGCAGTGTTAGGGGGATGAGGCAATGCTGACAACATATTTCTATTAAAGGACGGGGGTTTACATACGTGTAAGAACAAATCAAGTTTCAGGGTGCCACAAGAAATTTTGTATTCCTAAAAGCAAATATGGCATTGTCGTTCATACTAAGTTTCCAGAATGATTTATTGTTTATTTGTTCTCATAATTTATTTATTTCTTTATTTCCTTTCCTCACTGGGCTATTTTTCCCTATTGGGGCCCTTAGGCTTATAGCATCTTGCTTTACCAATTAGGGTTGTAGCTTGGCTAATAATAATAATAATAATAATAATAATAATAACAATAATAATACAGTATTTCTGATTATAGGCCTAAACGCACCTTTCTGTTTTTTGAAAAGGCAGATTTTGAGCCATGGAATGTAATCCCTGTCATTAATCACGGAACCCTAATCAATTCTCTATCATAACTGAGGGCATTGAACTGTCGCCTAGGCCTAGTGGAAAACCTAGCACACCTCCAAATAAGGTATGACACTTAAGGCAACCCTGGAAGGGTCACAGGGGAGGTAGGTAAGGTCACTGCAATCTAAGTTGGTCATAAAAGTGAAAAACACAAAATAAGACGCCAAATAATTGCATCATCCCCTAAATGAATAACCAAATTAGACATAGACTTTCATCATCAAAGATCGATCACATCATTATTATTATTATTATCATTATTATTTGCTAAGCTACAACCCTAGTTGGAAAAGCAAGATGCTATAAGCCTAGAGGCCCCACAAGGGAAAATAGCCCAGTGAGGAAAAGAAACAAGGAATAATCAAATATTTTATGAACAGTAACATTAAAATAAATATTTTCTATATAAACTATAAAAACTTAACAAAAAAAACATTGTAACAACAAGCTACCATATGATTAAGCCTCTGAAATAGGTTACTGTGCCAACCTTAGTAAAAAACAAGTAAAACAACACCTTTCAAATATATCATATAGATAAGTGGGTAGTAATATATTTTTTGGGCTCAAGCCATGTCGTCCTGATGGAAGGTTCCTTCAGTAGCTTCCTTTGGATATATATGACATCAGGACGCCATGGCCATCTCACCTAAAAATAGATTTTTCGCTTCGCTCAAAATCTGTTCTTTCAGGAAAACCGTGCCCTATCCTAATCACGAACTCCAAGGACTCACAACCCTATCCTAATCACGAACTCCAAGGACTCACAACCCTATCCTAATCACGAACTACAAGGACTCACAACCCTATCCTAATCACGAACTCCAAGGACTCACAACCCTATCCTAATCACGAACTCCAAGGACTCACAACCCTATCCTAATCACGAACTTCAAGGACTCACAAGAGCACATAACAGGTAACATCATTGGTATGTCATTAAGCCTCTGAAATAGGTTTACTATATCAACCCTAGTAAAAACCAAGTAAAACAACTCCTTTCATGTATATATCATAAGCATATTGTAAAATGTTCCTTCGGGAAAGCCGTGGCCTAACCTAATCCAAAATCCAAGGACTCACAAAAGCAGTAACGAGTAACATCATTGGTACGTATTTGAATTTACTTTTATTTTAAAAAATAATTACCTATGCTCCAAGGTGATTCATCTGTTCGGTTCTTGTATCACTTAACACTTATATAATAACATAACGAACGTTTTAACCTTAACATTAGAGTACACACAAACGTTAGGTAAGTTACTAAACACCAAAGTAATGTAAACATAATAAAGCGACATCTATTGGTAATTTTGGTAAGAGTAAAACAACCAAGATTGTTTAGGCGAATTCTATTGACGAGCTGAATAGTGCTAGTGTTTTAAATATAATAAAACCCTGTGTTATCTTCTCGTCATTATTATTATTATTATTATTATTATTATTATTATTATTATTATTATTATTATTATTAAAAATCAGATTTACTAGCTCAAATGGCCAAATTATCTTTCCAAGAAGTGGTTACTGTTTGCATCTAATTTCAGACAATATTTGGGCAAATAGGCTACTGTACCTCCCAATGTCAAGATAATCATTATAAAATTATAATATTGACAATATTATAGCCCAAGAGGAGAGAATGTCATGGATTTTATCTAATTACACTGCACAGTAATCTATTAGTGAAGGTAGATTTGATGACCGATTTGGTTATTCTCTGCCCAGATAGAAACATTTTATTAGTAAAGCACTGGTGTGTTTAATACTAATAACCTAGCTATGGCTAAAATAGCTAAATATCATTAAAAACTGTAGGAGTTACTATTCCATCCAGCAATCACTTATGAATTTTACATTATTCCCTGAGTAAGACTCAAAGAGCGAATGATACTGGGACAGCGGAGGGAATTTAATTCAATAGTAGTCCATCACTATCGACGATGACATTTAAAGTTCCTCAGTGGATGTTAAATGTAGGCCATTGTGATTACTTTTACTGTTTGTGTGCATTGATATGACTCACCAGGCCAATCTTGGACTTGCTCAACTTGTCACCATTCATACACGTTATATGAGGATTTGGGGCTTCGCGAACCTCTTCTTTTGAGTGAAACACTCCATGCGCCTTTTCTCCGGGGCGATGGCCCATTTTTTGGCACTCGTTACCAAGACCATACAGTTACTAGCAAGGGATTCCAGGTTAGCTGGCAGAATATAGTATTTCTTTATTGGCTTGACTTTATCTTTGATGGCCATATCTCTTCTTAGGATTCAATTTTTTTAGTTTGGAAGACGTTCTTCAGTGATAATGATCACCTTACTAAGTTAGTGATGCTTGAGTTTGATGAGCTTACCACCAACAAATGTGAAGGTTTCGTTATTTTTTTTCTTATTAAATTCCACTGTTAAATGAAGTAATATATGAAATCTGAGACATATTGCACAGCAGTTCATCCTAGTGATTATCAGGGCTCAATAATGAATCCTTCACACTTGTTCCAGTTATTGTATATGATACAAGACATATAACTGTACGCTACTTGAACAGTGTGAAATTTTTCGTCTCACAGCAATTCTCCCATAACACGGGCAGTTTCTTTTCATCTATCTCTCCAGGGGAGCTTTGAGGACCCATATGGTCTAAGACTAGGAATTCACCTACTCATTTTCTCAACGATTTCCTGACCATATTAACAGGTCTCTGATACTTGCTTACCCCTACAGTATAATTTTGCATTACATGTCCAAACCATATCCATCTTCAAAATCTTGTTTTCTTCACAGCCTCGAGATCATCACCTTACCAATGCAATTGTACCTTCACAACATACTCATACCATACTCTGACCCGTATATCTTACCTTTCTACGGTCTCATCTTTCCAAAAACTTTAATTTCTTTCTGGACAGTGAACATATTTCTGCTGGTAAACAAACCTTGGTGGTAACTAAGTCTTTACTCTGTACTAATGGAACTAAATATTTACCTGTCATCTACTGTAGCTCAGTCTCCTTCTCTCTACTTCAACTATGTTGTGGCTCAACATAAACTATTGGTAGTAGATTCTAGGTTAAAACTTGAAAACTAACTAAATTGCATACGAGAAAAAAACTTTCTGGTGATCGCTAGACAAGTTCAAGTCCCGCTCAAAATAAAATAGAAAAGTGTGTCCGAGTGTACCTTCAAGCAAGAGAACTTTACCCTAAGATAGTGGAAGGCAGAAGAACAGTTAGGATTTGGCAATTGTTGAAAAGCAAATCAAGGAAGAAAATCCCCAGCCAGGAAAACTAATAAAACCTTGGAAGCTGAGGTTGGAGGGTGGGAAGGTAAAGTTCATAGGCAAAGTGGAAAGACCTAGAGAAGAGAGATACGTAAATGGAATGTCAGAATCAACTGAAGAGGTATGGGAAGTTATGAAAGAGATTGTGATGACTGCAGCAACAGCAGAGGTGTGTGGGAGGGCAAGTGGTAAACAGAGACACAAAAAAGAAACACGGTGGAGAAATAAGACTTTCTAACAGCTGTGAAGTAAAAGAATATAACCAGAAGGTGGGAAGAGGATAACAACTACTAACAAGGGAGATATATAGATGGATAAAGAGCGAAACAGAATGATAGCAATAGCTAAGGAAGAAGCCACGAATAGTATTTGATGATGGGAACACTGAAAGGAGAAAAAATAATGTCTTATAGAGCTTTTTCATTTCCCATAATTATATGTATCAAATTGGTGTTTAATTTCAGTGTGTTTACAGTAGGGTATCGGATTCTGAAATTATTACAGTAATGATAATATTCAGTATAAGGTAGTTTCTAACCATAATCGCAAATATGCCACCTCAAGTGATTAGGATAAAAGAACACACCAATCACAATCATATCTAAACTTTCATGATTATACCTTTCTGAAAGATAAAAATAAAACACAACGATAAAGTTTAATAAAAATACTGTATTAATATGTATTACACATGATTATTGTACATTGTCATTTAAAACACATTATTGTAAAGTTTATACCCCTTTATAGAAATTACTTTCCATAGACAAAATAACCAAAAAGGAAAAAATAAAAACAAAGAAACAATACAAGTGATTCTTTTGCCTACGTCATCAAAACGTGTTACCAAAGCAAAGCTTTGCATCCAATAACCTTACATTTCCCATCCTAAGCTGTAACTAGAAGTGTTTCATTAATCTTAAACTAATCACCAGGCCACGCCCACTCAGTGGCATAGATGACGCATATTTCCATACAGATGTATCACGCCACACATGTACTGAGTTGCGTACGTGCCACGTGTTTGCACGTGGCAGTCGAAACACGTGTTTGCACGTGGCAGTCGAAACACGTGTTTGCACGTGGCAGTCGAAACACGTGTTTGCACGTGGCAGTCGAAACACGTGTTTGCACGTGGCAGTCGAAACACGTGTTTGCACGTGGCAGTCGAAACACGTGTTTGCACGTGGCAGTCGAAACACGTGGCAGTCTTAACAAAGTACATCAGGCAGCGATATCATAACATTGTGAGAGTGACTTGCTTCTTAGCTTGAAATTACTGTAAACCCACTACAGACAGGTATAACACTCAGATTCTTAAAACGGTTAAATGAACAAGATTACTTTTGTAGTTGTAAGTCACATAGGTAGACATTTGTAAAATTCTCTCTGAAAATTAACAAAAAGTAAAGAAAATACATGGCAAGCCAGTTGCCCCAAAAAAGAATCTCTTGTAAAGAATGGCATATACAATGCACTAACAAACTTTTTATGTGATTAGTATATGCTAATCTTGCTTTAATTCATTACGATCTACACTTTAAACTATATTGCACTTCTGTCCATCTAGAAACCTGACATAAATGCAAGACACAACAATGAAATTAAAATCAAAGGGCAAAGCAATTTCTTCCCTAAAACATGAGATACGTCATTATACACATTGTGTTTATCCTAATATGTTTCATTCCCTTTCATCAAGTTTCATTCTAGGCTCAATTAAATTCAAGTCAGTTTTTTTTTTAAATGATAACGTTTCCAAAAAGACAGAAGAAGAACAGCTTTTTTTAATAATTCTCTACTGTGTTCAGTTCACAATGAAAGCCAGGTGCCTAATAACTGCAAGCACACAATTTCAGATCTTTTAATTTTTTTCCTTTTATGAATATTTCCCTAATCTTTCCCCATAGGAAAAGATCCTGGTTATTCTTACGTATATATGAACAAACTGAAAATAATTTGCATTTATACATATGTACGGGAGCAAATATGCACAATACATATACAGTATGTGTATAAATACAAACTAAGTAATTAAACAATATTGGATTGTGTGTATTGCAGTTAAACATGCTGGCTAAACCTAAGCAATTATCACCATTTGGATAACTGAGCTGGCAGTTGAATCTATGTCTTGCTCAAAATTAGCTCTCACAGCTATCTATCTGCTACGACAAAAGAAACACCAGGGTTGTCGACGACTTTGTGCCAAAGTAAAATCTGACAACCTGATATCCGGACTACCTAAGTAATTTCCCTCAGACATTCAGAAATCTATCCCATGTTATTTTTAATTCCTGATCAACTGACAACGCTGGTGTTATTCTGTCCGCATAACTGCGATTACTAGAAATCTCTGCATAACTGCAATTACTAGAAATCTCTAACGTTGGCGAGTGACAATGAAGCGATGAGAATAACTTTGATGATATGGTCATCACCTCCAACAGCTCCTTTCATTCTTATTTTTTTTTACTCTTTTATATTAAATCTATTGTACACGGTGGTGTGGAGAGTGATGGCTGTCGAAAAAACTACTGACTTCTCTGTGAAATGTGAGTGCGCACTTGTATCAAATGCATTTAATATATATTTATAACTATTGCCATTACAATAATATAACCTTTATATACACAATAACTATAAGAGCCAACATGAGCTTTAATAAGGAATAATTTTTTATTTTTAATCACTAACACAACTTTGTAAGGCTCAACTTCTTAAAAACTGTATTATTTCCTAACTGTTCTCAAGCACAGTGCAAAATGCTAAGAAAACTACTCATTAAAATCTGATTAAAGATAAAACTGCAAACAGTTCACAGCTAGAGTAGACACAACAGTACGCTCTACCTAGCCACTCAAAGATCCCTGGGAAAAGTTAGCAGGCAGTGGATGCAAGACCACAGAATTGGTGGATGTTGGAATTCTTTCCTTTTGTGTTACAACCAGCAACTTTTTATCTACTTCCACATGTTTACCATAACTTCGACACCCACGGCCACGGCCATATTCAGACATAGGTCATCCGTTACTGTACTTTCCCAAGAGCAAAGGAGCAAAGGTACTATTAAAGATACGGAACATAGTGAAATAGAAGGAGTCTATGTAGATGCAGAATCAGATGAGATACAGAGAAAATAAAGAGTAGTACTGCAGCTCTTGCCATGTTCTCAGAGCAAGACGGCTTTAACAATGTAAAATATGAGACTAACAACAACTGGCAACAAACTTTTTGCCTTCGGCTGAAATTCCTTACAACGTGATGAGCAGCTGTGTTTTTGGTACAGTACCTATAAATCTTCCAATTTTTTTTTGTATGTTTTACGTGTTAATGTTTTCATGTGGGGTCACAGCTTCAACAACAAGAGACGCCCGAAAAGCGTGCAGGCCATGACCGTCCATTATACAATAGCGTGATTGCTGCTGCACCCAACAACAGAAGCAGCGTGTGGTGATTTGCGCTCATCGTGTTGTTGTCTTCATTAATGGTGGCATTAGGTGGTGTAGCTGTGTCAGGGAGAACGCCTTAATTAGCAGCGGTCTGGGTCGAGGAGAAGGAGAACCGCCTGAGGTTTGGAGTGTCGTACTCCTCCATGCTCATGGTCCTCTGGCGCCGGGGACGTCCCTCCTCCCCGTCAGTGGAGGATCCACTGAAGGTGCGCTGGCGATCGACACCACTCAAGGGAAGGGATGTCAAGACACCCAAGCCTTTGCAGAAAAGCTGGAGAGACTGGGCAAACTTTTCAGGCTGAAAGCAAAATATAGTGCACCATTAGTCTGGGATCCTTAGTCGAGTTGCACGAAAAATTCACCTAGAAGTCTATAAAGTTCTGTACTATCAGTAGTAGGATCTAGATATCTCCTAATCCTTTTTGCAAATAATGCAGACACATAACTAACTGGTGTAATTTTGAGGAATTCATAATAATCTAAAATCAATATTGAAGCTCATTAATAAAAAAAAAAAGCAAGGTTAGTGGTAAAAGTGGCAGCATTTTGTACTCTAATTCTGGTTTGGTGCTAAACTTGCATAAAAAAGAATATTCAAAAGCCAGGCAGTAATACAAGAAATTTAAATATCCTTAAAAAATGTTAACATTATGTCTGATTGTATATGTATGCTATTCCCCAATAATGTTAGTGAAACACACTTAAGAATTGAATAATAATAACAATTAATATAATACTATACATGAAATTATAATGATGTCATCTACTATTTACCTAGAGAATGACAAACGCAGATACCAATTAAATAACAGTAATATTTCAGAAAAGAATATCAAATAAGTACAATAACTAGCCTAGTATTAATAAAAAAAAAGGAGGAACATAATCAAGAAACAATTAGAGTCCTTACACATTCCTGAAGCACATCTCCAACATCATCAATCTTGAGAAGAGAAGCCTTCACCTTGTTGCAGCTCTGGTGCATGTTGTGGACCGTGTTCACGTGGGAGGCCTTGGAGCCAGTCACCAACAGGGTCTCAACAACTAACTTAGTTTCCAGCTTGCTGGAGAGATCTGATCGCCTGTAAAGGGAGGAAAACATCAGTTTTTTTTTTTTTTTTTTTTTTTTTTAAAGTTAAAATTTGCAAACGTTTTTATATTGAACAGGCTGATTTAAGTCTTTCATAGTTTATATATCATAGATCTATATTAATGTTGTTAAAAAATCTTAAGATATTTTATATTCCTTATTCATTACTTTTCATATAAGTTTACTTATTTTCTAATCTCCTTGCCTCACTGAGCTATTTTTCCATGTTGGGGCCCCTGTGCTTATAGCATCATGTTTTTTCAACAAGGGTTGTAGCTTAACTAGTAATAGTAATAATAATAATAATAATAATAATAATAATAATAATAATAATCATAATAATAATAATTCCAAAGAGTGTTCAAATAGAGAGCTGAAGACATTGGCAAGTTCAGTCTAATCTTTGGTCCGTTTCATAATTTTATTATCATTCAATATCAATACATATTCATGTGGAGTGGGGCTTTTGAGTTTTCAGATTTCGTTTTTGGAAGAAAATATGACTCAATACTTGTGTTTCATTAAAACTTTATTAATTCTATTATTTTTAGCCAGTCAGAGTATATACTGATATAATTCAAGCTAATGAGACTGTCAATAATAAATTAGGATCTTCTTTCATAAAAAAAAAAATCCTTAAGTTATCTCTCCCTCAACACTACTGTATACAGTATTCTAACCTATTTTGGTAAATAAAAGTAAGATTACTGTGAACTTTAAAAATCACCTGATATTTCATAAATATATTAAAACATTTCTGGGCTCAGGCCATGTCGTCCTGATGGAAGGTTCCTATTGGTAGCTTTCTAAGGGATATTTGAAAGCTACCAATAGGAACCTTCCATCAGGACGACATGGCTATCTCACCCAAAAATATCCGTTATATACTTCAATAATTCAGTCTGTTCTAAGATAAAAGGCTCTCTGCTTTATTAAGAGTTGAGACAAAAAAAAAACACATTCATTCCTTGAGCAATAATATATACACCATCTTTAATTATGATTTTCTTATTTGTCTGTAATCTTCTTTATGTAGTTTTACATTTCATGTAACTATTCACTTTGAATTCAATTCATTTCTCATCTGTCGCAATAATGTCAATTTCTTATCCTTAAGAGAGTAGAGGTCCCCTTTTTTGTTTTTGTTTCATTTGCTGATGTCAGCTACGCCCCAAAATTGGGGGAAGTGCCTTGGTATATGTATGTATGTATGTAAGAATTTTCTTTGCAATCTATACCACTCATATAAAAATTCATTATGGTTTGGGAACAATGGTACAACTTTTCTCTAGTAAAAATTATTTTTTTTAGGTGTATGACAATGGTTGTAGTTATGAAAATCACTGAAGCTATTAGGGCAAGTGACTAATTGTAATTATGACTGTAGTTAAAAGTGATTGTAATTAATTTGATAGTTATAGTACAAACCTGCTCAGGACCCAAGTTGGTGAATCATGAGTCGTTTTGATGTCAATAACAATTTCATATTCCTTTCTCTTTAATTGTAGTTATAAGTGATTGTAATTAATTTCATAGTTATTGTACAACCCTGCTCAGGACCTAAATTGATGAATCTTGAGTTATTTTGATGTCAATAACTATTTCATATTCCTTTTTTCAATTTGAAAAAGACTGTGCTTTTGATATTATTATTATTATTATTATTATTATTATTATTATTATCATTACTTGCTAAGCTAAACCCTTCATTGGAAAAGCAGGATGCTATAAACTCAGGGACCCCGACAGGGAAAATACCCCAGTGACGAAAGAAAAAAAGGAAAAAAAAAATTAAGAACAGTACGAACAATTAAAATAATTTTAAGGCTTCAATAAGTCTGAAACAGAACGTAAGAGAAATGTATGAGTGCCAGCACACTTACTTGAGGAAGGCCTCGACGTATTTTCGGAGGTTCTTGGGGTTGATCTTGCTCTGGAGGCGGTCCTGGTACTCTTTGATGAGCCGCTCCTTGTTCTCAGCTGTGTCCAGTTGCTACGAACACAAAAGAAAATTATTAGAACACCGTAATAGAGAGGAAAATCAGTGCCAGATTAGACTTCTTTTGTTTTGTGTAATAAGGGTGCACTCTAAATGTATGATGCATGTACTATCTAGCTGGATATTTAATGTAATAAATGTAGGTAGATAAAAACTATTTTTGATCTGTGTTATTTCTAAACTTGCAAGGTTTTGGGAATTGGGGTGATGTGAAATAAGTTTTAAGTTGAACTTTATATTTAACTGGCATGTTACTTTGCTTGAATATAAATGATATTTCCAATTAAATAAAAGAAAGAAGTAAAAACATGTATAAAATACTATGGATAAACAAGGTTTTGAGAATTGGGGTGATGTGAAATAAGTTTTTTTAAGTTGAACTTTATATTTAACTAGCATATTACTTTGCTTGAATATAAATATTTCCAATTGAATAAAAAAAGAAGTAAAAACATGTATAAAATACTTTGGATAATCTTCTTAACTTCAGGAAAACTGTAAACTTGGGTGTAATTCAAAGACTCAAAAATTATCAAATGCAATTTATGCATGTTCAATGAAACCTGAAATTACTCAGACAATCTAGCAGAGTTAAAACATACAAACGAAAAATTATAGTTACATTACTTATATGAACTTTAATATCTTTTAAATGAACTGAAAAAATAATCTAGTCTTTAAGAAAATTCAAGTGTTTTCAAAAGCTCATAATCTAAATCCAAACTTTAATGAGCTTGAATGTTTCAAAAGAAAACTAATATACAATATACTGTTATTCAAATAAATAAAGCTACTATTTACATAGATAGATTGAAAATCCAAATTCTTTGAATAAAAAAGTGAATAATTCAAGTCTGAACTACTTTTAAGTTTTCAAAATTAATGTGAGGTGTATTGGTTATATATATTATGCATGTTAGAGTGTTATGTTTAGTGTTAACATGTGCATTGTGCTGAATGGAACACTAATATGAGATTTGCGTTACATGAAATATTATTTTGTCAGTTTAGATGCATGGAATGTTAACATATGAGCTGTGTTGCATAAAATGTTAACCATTTGGGATTCTAAAGCCATCAACTGACATGACGTTGCATGACTTAAGCCATAATAAATAATTTTTAATGTTTACTTTGGATGACAGCCGAAGGGCATCATGGGATAGTTATCCTCGTCTTCCCAAAGCAGGCGAAGGTATTTACTAAACAGGACTGCTTGGGATAGCATTTAAGAGATACATAGAAAACCATCAACATTTAACTTTTACTCTTTTTGTATAATGAAATTCATAGCTAGAAATAAGCTAATTACCACAAGGAAATGATTTTTTGACTGTAATAGCATGTCATATATATATATCTATTACCAGTTCTTTTAGATTTTTTTTTCACAGATGTAGTGCATCTATGTTTTCAGCTAACTTACTAGCATTATTTTGACAAGCTATTTATGCGAAAAATGTTGAACATGCTAGGATAAAGTATGCAAAAATATACACGTTTAAAATTACATCTGTATCCTAGCATGAATAATAATTTTACGGTTAAAATTACACCATCTGTAAACTAGTACTGTATGAATAATAATTTTATAGTTAAAATTACATCAAGTGTATCCTAGTAATGTATGAATAATAATTTTACAATGAATGATTAAAGGAAAATATAATTAAGCCCAAAAGTGGCCAGTCAAAATAAAACACAATACGCCACAGATGAGGCCGCTGAATCTCAAATGGTTAATAATAATAAAGTTATGACTTGTGAGTATTTGTCTTTGTGAGTAACTGGTGAGTGTAACATTTTGGTATTAACTTATCTGGCACCTTTACAAAATGAAATTTATTCACCACAAATTCATATACTCTCAGACCCTCTTCATCACAATCCGCACCACCTACTCATATCTCCAGGAAATTGGTCTCTACCTCTACATATCATGACACACCTGCATTCAACAGGTCTTTCCTCAAGAAAAACTTGCACTTCGCCACGTCTTCCACAATTATGGAAACACTTCCATTACTAAGGAATCGTGGAAATGCATGTATTTCCAGAGGCTTCTGGAATCATGAAAATACATACGCTTCCTAAGCCTTTCAGAATCCTGGAAATACCTGCATTTTCCAGGTTTTCCAGAAATACAGAAAGCTCTGCATTGACTGGGCTTTCAAGTCATGGAAGCATTTGTATTTTAAAGCCCTTCCAAAATCACATGAAGATCTGGAATTCCCAGGCCTTCCAGAATTACAAAAGTGCCTGCATTCTAACAACTCCTGGAATCATGGAAGTACATACTTCTCCCAGCCTTAGCAGCATGGGAAATGTATTTTCAAGAACGTTCCAGGAGCATGGAAATACCAGCAATTCATAGGCCTTCCAGAATCACGGAGGAGGGCTGAAGGAATAACAGTGAAACTTTCACAAAACGCTCTTAAGATAAAAACAAATCTTTAAAATAAAAATTGCAGTGGACGGGAGATATGAGTGAGTGTGGATAGCGCATATCTATCGTCACCCTTCTTCAACGTACATACTGACGCTAGACACCATGAACACACCATACAAGGACCTGGTGTATACTTATGCCATTAGTAACATTGACTTGATCACAGTGGGATTCCGGAAATTCTGACAACTCAAGAGCTTACTTAAGCTATTTAAAATTAAAACTCAAGAGCTTACTTCAGCTATTTAAAATTAAAACTCAGAGCTTACTTAAGCTATTTAAAATTAAATAAATATTGAAATTACAAAGAAAAGATACACTCATACAATACACAGCTGCACTCACATCTTACACATTAACAGATGAACAGTAAATAGAGATAAATTACATGGGCATGCTTTCACTACATTTAAGTTTGTCTTCTAGTCTTCATCTACGTAAGTGCTTTGAGGGAAATAGAAATGCTAAATAAAAATTTTAGGATTTGTGCCCAAGTGAAGCAATTATAGCATCCAGGGATGTCACAGGATCCCTAAAAATGTCCTAACAACTGAAAATGGACATATGCAGAATGGGTCTTGCAGTAGTGGAACTCAGGCACCAGTGATCAACTTATATAAATGTGGAACAAGACAATAAACAATATACAAAATAATAGGAATCATTCAGTAACTATACAAGTACCTCCATATTCATCACTGTAAACATTTAACGAATGCTACCGTACGTAAATAACAACAAGGAATACATTACATGCAAAAAAACGGACTTCGGGCTCACAGAGACCCCTTACACTAAAACGACTAAATATAATCACATTCAACTGCGAAACCAGGAACTTCCAGGAATAGAATCTTAAGGAAAACTACATTTGATACCATACAAAGCAAGGCAAGTTTTTTCTTTAAGATTCCAGTCCATGGAGTATAGCAGTTATGCAGCTCTATGTCTGTCTAGGACCATATTTGAGAATGGTAAAATTTACATAGGTCAATTATGATGATGGTGTAATTTTTCTTATTACACCAACAAAGCCAATTGCATTCATGTGTGTATATACACTGAAAATAAAGCATATGCATCGATATTCATGTGTACAAATGCTTTCTTAAACATATACTGAGTAATCTTGCAAAATGACGTATGTCTAAAATGCAAAAATACAATTTTTACAAGAACAAATGCATATATGCAATCTAAACATGGACATCTGTCCATACATGTAAATACATATGGATATGATACAAGGGTTTACTGTTTAAATAAAATCCATATATACATAAAGACACATGTACATACATGAATACTTCAACACATGCAACAATCTCAGGTGAGTATTTCACACAACCCATCTAAAATAATTTGGAAAAAAATCCTTATTTCCGAATAAAATTCTGCAGGCCTACATGAGATTCCTAGACAGGCTATGCAAAATAAGTAGAAGCTAAGCACCAGTCAAGGAAATAATTAAAAATGGTTTAGATAAATTAAAAATAAGTTAGGTTATAAATATATTTCTGGCCAACATGGACAACACTGTACCTCCATCAGGCGCTGACAAGAGATGCCCAGAAACGAGGATGTGTGTGTGTGAACAAAGTTGAGAAAAAAGTAGGAGAAATTATAGACAAGTTATACAGATAAACATCGAAGAACCTCATCAGAAAATAAATAAATAAATTAGCAGTTCCAGGCGTTATTAGGCGTAAAAGGAAATAAAAAACTTTTCATAACAGCTGTAGATGCAATGCTGCACTTAACGATGGGCTGGTGAGTCTGAGAGAGTTAACAGGTAACATTGGATGTTATTGATGGATATTGCATTGTTGCGGCAGTCTACCAAATGCAATATTTTTTTTTTTTTAAGTTCTCATTTGTGGGCAAAAATTAGCACGTACGTTGTCTCGTTTTATCAAGCGGCATCTCAAAATAGAATCCAGGTTAAATAAAATAGGAGTAATTTAATTTTGTTACCATTTTAAGCTCTCATAAATGAAAAAAAATCAAATTAAAAATGAGTTCCAAAGATGATACACATACAATATATGTATGTATATATATATATATATATATATATATATATATATATATATATATATATATATATATATATATATATATATATAAACACACACACACATATATATATATATATATATATATATATATATATGTGTGTATGTATGAATGTGTATATATATATATATATATATATATATATATATATATATATATATATATATATATATATATATATATATATAAATTGCAGCAACATCTCCCACTCAAAGGAAAACCACATCAGGGTAAATATAGGCCAATAGCAAAGGCATCCCAACCATACATCACCGCTTGGATTTCTCCTTTTTTTTTCCTTTTCATAAATCTTCACACTTGAAAGATGTTTATAACTCTGCAATTGCTTTGATCAAACCAATATGAAAAGGAGGAGCCTCGAGTTCTTTTGAGTTCTTTACCACAATATGGTAACATCATTACCATCATCATTATCATCACCAAGGATAAATTTACTTGACCCAGGGTTGTCAGGATTTCTAAATGAGAAAAGGCCAACTTCTAATTAATCATAGCTTTAAAAGGCCAACCAATTTAAAAAAAGGACAAATTTGAGGTTTCCTGGCCTGAAAAAAGGCCAACTTGGCAAGAACCCCTTCAATTACGGATTGGGTAAAAATGTGGGGAGGTGCTGTTTTGGTTTGCGATTTCAAAGTCGTGCTTTTGCTTTGGCATGCGAACTCACCTGAGAGTAACTACTTCACTTCACTTCATGGCGAAGCAAGAACCATGGGATTTTTTTTTTTAAATATGTACCAGGAATAATAATTTAAATAATAAATCAGATATTGATATAAGTGTGTGCAGCTCAACATTACTGCTTGCCAGTACATACGGAGCTTAATGTTTTTATCTTTTTTACGAGCGAAGCGAGCGCACGTCGTAGCAAGAACCATTAGATTTTCTATTATTCTTATTTTTTTACCTATTTAAAGGTTTAAAAGCTTAAAGGTCGCTCATGAATGGCAGAGGCAAGGGACAGTGACATTGCCCTAGCAAGCAGGACAATGCTCTAGAGACTGACCATATATGATCAGCACCTAAGCCTCCTCTCCATCCAAGCTAGGGAGATCGCATACCAAAGCTAAAGAATAATTTCTGAGATCACGCCATAAATGAGATCGCATATCAAAACATTCACCTGTGGGGGGGGGGGGGAGGGCTGGTGATGTATGGTTAAGAGAAAATGCAAATATTAACCAAAAGAAAAAAGGTTAAAACTAAAATAAATTACAAAATAAATATTTCGACGACATCCATCATAATAAGCGAAGTGTCAAAGGTAAGGCTGTAGGAAAGAATTTAGGTGGAAAAAAACATTTTTGGAAAATAAAATTAACTTAAAACATAATAAATATTAAAATAAATGACATTACATCAATCAGCGCTTGGCAGAAAGGGTGATTCTCAATGCTGTAACTTTGTAATTACGTGAAAAATGTTCTCAAACGTTTTCAGACATTGCTATCATGTAAATGTTACTCTAAAAAAATCGCGTATATAATTTTATCGAACTTTATCGCCAAGAAAATAACCCTTTAGAAAAACTCAGTTTATTTAAATAAAATAAACTCAATTAAAAGTTCAAATTCAATTTTCGAAGCTTACAAATATTCAAATTTGAGATGAATGGCAATAAATGACCCAAATGTTATGAACAAGTCTTGAAATTTGACGTCAAAATTTACATTTCGAATTTTAGGAGAAACTAGCCAGTAACTCAAAATCATTATTGCAAAAAACTGTTTGTACTTTCATGCATCAATGTAAATATATGCATACCGATGCGTACATGATTGAAATATATTTTTTAACAATTATTTAACGAAGAATCTATCATTAAAATAATTAGCTTTAAAGAATTTTTTTTTCAAGCACCAGTGAATGCATGATTATTTTTGAGAATGTAACTTATTTAAGGACGAATCAATCATTAAAATAATAAGCTTCAAAGAAATTATTTCTTTCAAGCACCAATGAAAGCATGACTTTCTTGCGAATGTAACTTATTTAACGATGAATCTATAATTAAAATAACTAGCTTTAAAGAAATTATTTTTTTCAAGCACCAATGAAAGCCTTTTTTTGTGAATGTAACCTATTCAAGGAAGAATCAATAATAAAAATAATTAGCTTTAAAGAAATTATCTTTTTTAAAGCACCAGTGAACGCAAGACATTTTTTGTGAATGTAACTTATTTAAGGATTAATCTATCATAAGAATAATTAGCTTTAAAGAAATTATCTTTTCTTCAAGCATCAATGAAAGCACGACTTTCTTGTGAATGTAACTTATTTAATGATGAATCTATAATTAAAATAATTAGCTTTAAAGAAATTACCCTTTTTAAAGCACTAGTGAACGCATGACATTTTTTTTTTTTTTGTGAATGTAACTTCTTAGCACAATCTGAGAACCTCCCATTAAAAAAATCTATATGAAAAATTAACTATAAAAAAATATTACAATTACAGCAAGTGAAGACATTACGATGTGCATATCCGTGTACATGTTATGTATACAGATGTGTTTGTGTGTTAACCACACACACACACACAGAAGAACAAGCTACGGATAAGACAAGAGGAAGAGGCCTTTTTATTAATTGTTTTTTTTAATTAAAAAAAAACCACAGTGAAAACAAGCATATTACAAATAGCAGCTCTTCAATATCAACAGCCCTGTTGCATACCTGTGAGATCATCTGCAAGGAAAGAGTAAAGAAACACAACATCACCATCACACGTAAAATCGCATGGGATTACCATATATGGAAGCAGAGAGAGAGAGAGAGAGAGAGAGAGAGAGAGAGAGAGAGAGAGAGAGAGAGAGAGAGAGAGAGAGAGTGCTGAAGAAATTTTTATCCAAATAGAAAGGTGGATAAGAAACTGTATTTTTATGTGATACGAACGAGTGTGTGTAAACGAGAGAGAGAGAGAGAGAGAGAGAGAGAGAGAGAGAGAGAGAGAGAGAGAGAGAGAGAGAAAGGTGGATAAGAAACTGTATCTTAATGTGATAAGAACATGTGTGTTGATATATATATCTATAAAGAGAGAGAGAGAGAGAGAGAGAGAGAGAGAGAGAGAGAGAGAGAGAGAGAGAGAGAATACTAAAGAAAGTGTTATCCAAATAGAAAGGTGGATAAGAGACTGTATTTTTATGTGATACGAACGAGTGAGAGAGAGAGAGAGAGAGAGAGAGAGAGAGAGAGAGAGAGAGAGAGAGAGAGAGAGAGAGAGAGAGAGAGAGGTGGATAAGAAACTGTATCTTAATGTGATAAGAACATGTGTGTTGATATATATATCTATAAAGAGAGAGAGAGAGAGAGAGAGAGAGAGAGAGAGAGAGGAGAGAGAGAGAGAGAGAGAGAGAGAGAGAGAGAGAGAGAGAGGTGGATAAGAAACTGTATCTTAATGTGATAAGAACATGTGTGTTGATATATATACCTATAAAGAGAGAGAGAGAGAGAGAGAGAGAGAGAGAGAGAGAATACTAAAGAAAGTGTTATTCAAATAGAAAGGTGGATAAGAAACTATATCTTAATGTGATAAGAACGTGTGTTGATATATATAAAAAAAAGAGAGAGAGAGAGAGAGAGAGAGAGAGAGAGAG
>NC_090760.1:4242232-4243241 GCF_036898095.1 Palaemon carinicauda | reverse complement strand
AGCATTTTAGAAAAAGGCAATTAACTCATTGAATCTACCATTCTCATTCATGAAGCGTTTTAGGAGAAGGCAACACACTCTCTCTCTCTCTCTCTCTCTCTCTCTCTCTCTCTCTCTCTCTCTCTCTCTCTCTCTCACACACACAAATCTAGTTTTCTCATTCATGAAGCATTTTAGAAAAAGGCAATTAACTCATTGAATCTACTTTTCTCATTCATGGAGCGTTTTAAGAAAAGGCAACACTCTCTCTCTCTCTCTCTCTCTCTCTCTCTCTCTCTCTCTCTCTCTCTCTCTCTCTCTCTCTCTCTCTCTCTCTCTCTCTCTCTCAAATCTAGTTTTCTCATTCATGAAGCATTTTAGAAAAAGGCAATTAACTCAGTAAATCTATTCTTCTCATTCATGAAGGCAACTCTCTCTCTCTCTCTCTCTCTCTCTCTCTCTCTCCTCTCTCTCTCTCTCTCTCTCTCTCTCTCTCTCGTTTTATGAATGAAGTCCACCAGTTTATGGCTTTTTATTTTTTTTAAATGTGTAACGAGAAGATCTCTTGGATTAACGACCATGTACAGCTGGACACAGGAATCCCTGAAACACCTTGCTCTATAGGGTGTTTACCATGTCACTCTATTTACAGCGCGATGAGTAGCCGAACAGCTAGCGTTAGGAGAGATGGCGGGGGTGGTGTGACGGGGCTAAGTACAGGAACTCGCCGCACAGTAAAGGTGTGGCAGGGTACACTTTACAGAGCTAGTTGTAGCAGGAATTCTTGTGGTAAACTGTGCAAGATGGTGGGCATTATCTAACAACTAGAAAAACTGGAAAAACCCGATCCATATAATCAAAGGTTACTTCTCTAAACTAAATGAAGTCTGGGAGCTGTGACCCAGCCTCAGAACTCCAGAAAATCAGTATTTGATCCAACCGGCACTGTCTCTAATCTCAATTGCCTAGTCTCTTAGGTCTAAAATCAAACCCTTGTTCTCTAATCTTGGGTAGTGACATAGCCTCTGTA
>NC_090760.1:4222232-4224732 GCF_036898095.1 Palaemon carinicauda | reverse complement strand
ATAGAGTTTATTCAATCATCCAATTATGGTCTGAGTTTCCTTTCCTCCTTAATTTTCCTATTTCCAGAATCTCGGAAAATTATTTTCCTAACATAGGGAAAGATCTTATTTTAACCTGCCAAATCCTTCCCACTTTTTTTTTTTTTTTTTAAGGGAATCGTGTATAAAAAAAGTAATAAGACTGCCCATTCTACTAATCTAGAAAATTTCGGTCATTTTTCCTTTGGCCCAATATGGGAAAATATGAATTTTCCTGATATTTCCTTCTTTTTAAATCTTTCATTTATTTGTCTTTTCCCTAAAGAAATCACATTTACTTTTCACTTTCTTTTGTACTGAAGATAAGTTATATCCAGAAGGCCATGTGTCTACACTGAACAATAAATTATAATCTATACTAGAGAGTAGTGCATCTTTATAATGACTTAGTGTAATCGAACTGTGCTCACGGCTGATATATTTCGTTTGTGAACAAGACCATACCATTCTTGAGAGCAAGGAGAAGAGGATTCTTAGAATGCCTCTTAGGTTTATCTGTGAAGGCATCGGAAGTAATTACCTGGTTTCCCCTGGTCACAACATGGGTGGACAGTAGAATTGGGCGCTGACCAAATGTAGAAGAGTATGATAACCTTTCCTTTACCCCAAGTCTCGTGACTAACCATTAAATCTTAAGGCAATGGCAGTAATTACCTGGTTTCCCCTGGTCACAACAGGGGTGGAGCATAGAATTGGGCGCTGACCATATGTAGGAGAGTGGGACCTGAGTGTGACAACCTTACCTTTAACCCCAGTCTCGTGACCAACCACACATTATCAGAAGGCTGGGTGTTCGAGTCACTCCGGGGTCACCAATGTGACGGCCGATAGAGGGTTGTGAACTCAAAGGCAGGATGCAATCAACTGAGTTATATTATTATAGAACACTCTCCTTTATATACAAAACCTCAAGGCAACAGGACATAACAAGTTAACAAGACAGACAATGTTACAGAGGAAAACAGCAGACATGAATTTTCATGTTCGTTTAGTGCGAGGGAAGAGCGAAGATACAAGCATAATATATGCAAAAGGAATTATGTACAATTGTGTGACACACGGTTGGTACACTGTCATGAAAGACTGAAGTAATATTTATAGCCAGTGGGGGTATATATACTATCTTTCTAACTACTATATCTTTTTAACTTCATCTATAAATAGTGCCTAAAGTTAAATCTGCAGTGTTTGCCTTTACTAATTGTGTACCATTTACTTTAAACCTTTAAACTTTAATAAACTTCTACCGAGCTTTGGAATTCTTTTCCTTCTTTCGTTTTCCTTGACATCTGAAATCCTAAACATTCTAAAAGGCAACTTTATTAAAAAATACTCTCCTTTATATACAAAACCTCAAGGCAACAGGAATTTTCATGTTCGAGAAACAGACAATGTTAGAGAGGAAACACGCAGACATGTTTATTCTGGTTCTTTTTAGTGCGAGGGAAGAGCGCAGATACAAGCATAATATATACAAAATAATTTATGTACGATCGTGTGACACACGGTTGGTACAAGGCCAAGAAGTATAATTTGGCTGCCCATTCATCGGCCTCTATATTAACTATAAAATACAAGACCAAGTTATTTCTCGAAAAATGTCTAAAAACATTTTTTTTCCAATACGTATTTCTCCTCTCAGAAAATCTCGCCTTCGTCTGTGACGTAACATCAGCCGCTTTTTGACATTTCTCCGAATTTTAGGAAATTGCTGATAAATATTATTTCCATCGGGGGGAAATATTTCGGTGGTTTTGGTGTGACGGTTCCAGACTTCTTCCTTCCTTCCGTTTTCTTAATCTTTTTTTTTTATGTTTCTCTGTATATATATATATATATATATATATATATATATATAATATAAATATATGTATATATATACATATGTATATATATATATATATATATATATATATATATATATATATATATATATATAGTGTATATCCAATGTTCATATTATAAATGAATTTATACATTTGAAAATACATATTCATACATGTAGCCTATATAATGTATTTACATACACACATACACATACATATACTATATATATATATATATATATATATATATATATATATATATATATATAAAGAAGGTAAGTAGTTTTCCCAGAAGATGCAATTAACCTTAACCGAATCCATATAGATGGCCGAGGGGTACAGTACTCGGCTCACGTCTTCTAACGTCAAAAAGGACCGTGCCCCACCTATCATCCACCAGTCGACCAATATGAGAAACTTCATGTACTTATCTATTATTATTATTATTATTATTATTATTATTATTATTATTATTATCATTATTATTATTATTACTAGCCAAGCTACAACCCTAGTTGGAAAAGCAAGATGCTATAAGCCCAAGGGCTCCAACAGGGAAAAATAGTCCAGTGAGGAAAGGAAATAAGGAAATAAATAAATGATGAGAATAAATTGACAATATATCATTCTAATCA
>NC_090760.1:4207232-4217232 GCF_036898095.1 Palaemon carinicauda | reverse complement strand
CAGAGAGAGAGAGAGAGAGAGAGAGCTGAGCGGAGAGAGAGAGAGAGAGAGAGAAATCATGCACACTGAAGTAGAAAGATACAATACAGAGAAGAGAGAGAGAGAGAGAGAGAGAGAGAGAAATCATGCACCCCTGAAAGATAGAAGGATACAAGAGAGAGAGAGAGAGAGAGAGAGAGAGAGAGATCATGTACACTGAATGATACAAGAGAGAGAGAGAACCCTGCACACTGTAAGATAGAAAGATACAATACAGAGAGAGAGAGAGAGGAGAGAGAGAGAGAGAGAGAAATCATGCACACTGAAAGATACAATGATACAATACAGAGAGAGAGAGAGAGAGAGAGAAGAGAGAGAGAGAGAAAGAGAGAGAGAGAGAGTGAAATCATCCACACTGAAAGATACAATGATACAATACAGAGAGAGAGAGAGAGAGAGAGAGAGAGAGAGAGAGAGAATGCACACTGAATGATACGCAGAGAGAGAGAGAGAGAGAGAATCATGCACACTGAAAGTAGAAAGATACAATACAGAGAGAGAGAGAGAGAGAGAGAGAGAGAGAAATCATGCACACTGAAAGATACAAAGATACAATACAGAGAGAGAGAGAGAGAAATCATGCACACTGAAAGATACAATGATACAATACAGAGAGAGAGAGAGAGAGAGAGAGAGAGAGAGAGAGCAGGAGAGAGAGAGAGAGTGAAATCATCCACACTGAAAGATACAATGATACAATACAGAGAGAGAGAGAGAGAGAGAGAGAGAGAGAGAGACCTCCACAGAAGCATCGTTAAAATGCAGCATCACACGAGAGAGAGAGATCATACACTTGCTTTGCAGAAGGAATATTATCAAGGCAAATAACATAATCATGATAAAGAGTGTATGTTAGTCTCGTACTTCTTCATTTTCTTATGATTTCTACACGAGAAATGTCCTTCAGACTCAGTTGTCCTTATCCTTGAAGGAATTTATTAGATTTTTTTATATATATATTTTTTGTGATAATAGTATTTCTGCTCACGATCAAGACTAGGCAGAATAAATGTGTTCTAATTGTTTTGGGCATTACAGGAGATGATCTAGTTTAGGTTCTCTCTCTCTCTCTCTCTCTCTCTCTCTCTCTCTCTCTTATGCAACAATGAAGAAAGATAATATAAATCTTTATTTCTTTCTATCTCCCCGTAGCAAAATGAAGCATGAAGCCATTCTCTCTCTCTCTCTCTCTCTCTCTCTCTCTCTCTTATGCAACAATGAAGAAAGATAATTATAAATCTTTATTCCTTTCTATCTCCCCGTAGCAAAATGAAGCATGAAGTCATTCTCTCTCTCTCTCTCTCTCTCTCTCTCTCTCTCTAATGCAACAATGAAGAAAGATAAGATAAATCTCTATTTCTTTCTGTCTTCCCGTAACAAAATGAAGCATGAAGCCATCTCTCTCTCTCTCTCTCTCTCTCTCTCTCTCTCTATGCAACAATGAAGAAAGATAAGATAAATCTCTATTTCTTACTGTCTCTACCGTAACAAAATGAAGTATGAAGACATTCTCTCTCTCTCTCTCTCTCTCTCCTCTCTCTCTCTCTCAACTCAATAAGAATAAAGTATGATTCACTACGAACATCAAACCTCCATAGCTCTCTGTCTCTCTCTCTCTCAACTCAATAAGATTAAGTATGATTCACTACGAACATCAAACCTCCATAGCATTGAGGAGAACGGGGGGAGGGGGGTTGTATGGAAGGAATGTAGGGGGGGGGAATGTAGGGAGTGAAAGTAGGGGGGGGGGGGACGTCCCACCCAAGCCCAGATAAAATACCCATCTCCAAAACTAAACACGAACTCCACAACGCCATTCAGATAATGTTACCGGGAAATTCGAAGCTCTTGGAATATTTATGCTAAAATAACAGGGGCTGATCCTTGGAGGGGCTGATCTCACCCCTTAGCCCCACCCCACCCCATGGATCAAATCTCCATCCTCCCCGCCCCCTCACGCACCAGCATCTCTGCGTCTTTTTTTTTTTTAAAGGTTATCTAAAGGCCGCTCATGAATGGCACAGGCAAGAGGCAGTCACATTACCCTATCAAACAGGACAATGCCTTAGAGACTGATCATATTACATAAGATCAGTGCCCAAGCCCCCTCTCCGCCCAAGCTAGGACAAAGGAAGGCCAGGCAATGGCTGCTGATGACTCAGCAGATATACCTATAGGCTCCCCCAAAGCCCCCCCTCCTTAGCTCACAAGGATGGTGAGGTTGCAGCGATGTATTCTAGAAGTTTTATTCCAGCTGTGACCAAGTTGTGGAATGATCTTCCTAATCGGGTGGTTAAATCCGTAGAACTTTAAAAGTTCAAACTTGCAGCAAATTTTTTTATCATGAACAGGCTGATATAAGTCTTTTTATAGTTTATAAATGAAATATCTGTTTTGACGTTGTTACTGTTTGTATAATGATTTATTGTTAATTGTTCTCATCATTCATATATTTCCTTATTTCCGTTCCTCACTGGGCTATTTTTCCCTGTTGGAGCCCTTGGGCTTATAGCATTTTCCAACTAGGGTTGTAGCTTGCCTAGTAATAATAACAATAATAAAATGAACTAACGAGTTCGAGGTGGCTCATGAATGGCAGAGGCAAGGGACAGTGACATTGCCCTAGCAATCAGGACAATGCCCTAGAGGACTGACCATATATTATAAGATCAGCGCCCAAGCCTCCTCTCCATCCAAGCGAGGACCAGGGAGGGCAGACATTGGCAGCTAATGACTCAGCAGATAGACCTATAAGCTACCCCATAACCCCGCAACCTTAGCTCACAAGGATGGTAAGGTTACAGACACTAATGGCAGTAACGAGTTTGAGCAGGACTCGAACCCCCGTCTGGCAAACACCAGACAGAGACGTTACCAATCAGCCACATTAACCCTAGATTTATGATGATATTAAATAAAATTTTTACCTAACCGATATAGGAATATTTATCTAAAAAAGAAATATATACAAAAAAGTTTTGTCCTATCAAAATATAGTCCATTAGTTCGAAAATCATTAAAATTTCTCTCGAGAGAACACAATCTTTCTACAACACAAATGATGTTATCTACGAAGGCAATAAATTATATTTGTCGAAATACTGTCTATTCTTTCTCTACGATAAAAAAGATGTTTTCTAAAGTCATAATCCAACAATCTAATAAATTCTATTTGTCAAAACATTGTCAATTTCCTTCCACAAGACAATCCAACATCTCATTGAAGTCTTCGTCTTTTCTTCTTAAAGGTACGTTTTCTCTTCTCTTAAGTTTCCTTTAAAGGGAAAAGCCAATCCTCTTCGAGAGAGATGAGATATTTTCTCTAATAGGATTATCCTTTTGTTTTCGAGGCAATCCTTTAATTCGGAAACGAGAAAAAGGATTAGTTTCCCTCCAAATATTGTGATAGCCTGGAAAATTAAAGGTTCTCTCGTTCAATGGCTATCTTTATATCTTTCTAGATGTCTATCTATCAATCTATCTATCTACTTATATATATACATATATATATATACATATACATATATATATATATATATGTATGTGTGTGTGTGTGCATATATATACACACACACACACACATATATATATATATATATATACACATATATTTATACCAACACACACACATGTATATATGTATATATATACACCAACATTTACATATATATATATAATATAATATACATATACAATATATATGTGTATATATACCAACATTATATATATATAATATATATATACAGTATATATATATACATACATACAATATATATGTATATATATACCAACATATATATATGTATTTATAAATATATATATATATATATATATACAATATATATGTATATATATACCAACATATATATATATATATATGTATTTATTATATATATATGTGTGTGTATATATATTATTTTTCAAAAAGTTATTATTTTTATATACCTACCAAAGGCATATACACCGCAAAGATGAACTCTCCCAATTGTATGTTGACGGAAACATACATTTCCCCTGACTTGTTTTCCCATGTTTATTAAACCAGCAACATCCATTATAAATTCATGACTTGTCATCATGCAGGCAAACAAAATTTGTTTCTTTAGATTAGGCTATTTACAAAAATATAGCCCAGTGAGGAAAGGAAACAAGGAAAAATGAAATATTTTAAGTACAGTAACAATGAAATAGATATTTCCCATATAAACCATAAATACTTCAACAAAACAAGAGGAAGAGAAATAAGATAGAATAGTGTGCCCGAGTGTACCCTCAAGCAAGAGAACTCTAGCCCAAGACAGTGGAAGAGCACGGCACAGAGGCTATGGCACTGCCCAAGACTAGAGAACAATGGATTAAAAATACCGTTACGATAGGAAAACTAAATCCACTCTAAGTATAACTCTTTTTAATCCATTGTTCTCTAGTCTTGGGCAGTGTCATAGCCTCTGTGCCATGCTCTTCCACTGTCTTGGGTCAGAGTTCTCTTGCTTGAGGGTACACTCGGGCACACTATTTTATCTTATTTCTCTTCACCTTGTTTTGTTGAAGTTTTGATAGTTTAAATAGGAAATATTAATTCTAATGTTGTTACTGTTCTTAAATATTTTATTTTCCCTTCTGTCCTTCCCTCACTGGGCTATTTTCCTTGTTGGAGACCCTGGGCTTATAGCATCCTGCTTTTCCAACTAGGGTTGTAGGTTAGCAAGTAATAATAATATAATAATAATAATAATAATAATAATAATAATAATAATAGCTATGGTAAGCAGCTCTTATAGAAGGACACTAAAAGATCAAATAATTGTTCTCTAAGTCTGGGTAGTGTCATAGCCTCTATACCATGGTCTTCCACTGTCTTGGGCTAGAGTTCTCTTTCTTGAGGGTACACTCGGGCACACTATTCTATCTTATTTCTCTTCCTCTTGTTTTGTTGAAGTATTTATGGTTTATATGGGAAATATCTATTTCAATGTTACTGTTCTTAAAATATTTCATTTGTCCTTATTTCCTTTCCTCACTGGGCTATTTTCACTGTTGGAGCCCCCCTGGGTTTATAACATCCTTCTTCAGGATGCCTGAAAACTTTAAATCATTCATTCATTCATTCATTTTACAGCTTGGGTTTTAGCTTAACAAGTAATAATAATAATTAATAATAATAATAATTAATAATAATAATAATAATAATGTAAGTGTGCGTGTATATATAGTTAAAGAGTATATTATCATGGCATGTATACACATTCACGTAAAGCAACCATGTAAGGAATATCACAAAAGACTTTATGATATAAAAAATCAATAAGTTATGAAAATAACATGTGTTCTATTACAATGAATGATAGGTAATACAGTGACTTGAACCGGGAGATGATATTCAGCCTTGAAGATTATATATACAGCTCGTGATATATTTGAAGACACTGTTTGGCAATGGTCGTTATTTATTAATTTATTAGATTACTTGCATCTAATTCTATTTATATCTCCGGTGGAATAATCTTTAATAATTCAAATAATACATTCTTCTAGCTTGGGGATACCTTAACGTGGTGATAGACTTTGTTTATTATTATTATTATTATTATTATTATTATTTTTATTATTATTGTTGTTGTTGTTGTTGTTGTTGTTGTTGTTGTTATTATTATAATCATTATTAATAATATTATTATTATTATTGTTGTTGTTGTTGTTGTTGTTGTTTTTGTTATCAATAGCTAAGCTACAACCTAGTTGGCAACAACCCTAGTCGGAAAAGCAAGATGCTATAAGCCCAGGTGCCCCAACAGGGAAAATAGCCCAGTGAGGAAAGGAAACGAGGAAAAATAATATATTTTAAGAACAATGACATTAAAAACAATGACAGAATCCGATGGTGTTTTATTACCCAAAAAGCAATCCATCAAAAGATTTGCAAACAGCTCGGGTCTTACCATCAATCAAACGGACAATAAAGAAAAGATAAAAAAAAGGAATTTTCCAACGATCTCAAGAAGGCTTTAGATTTACAGTAAATAGAAAACGAGAATCAACCCAGCCACTGAGGTGTGTGGGGGGGGGGGGGGGGGGGGGGGGCAAGCCAGTCTCAACTTGGTGCCGGTAGATGGAGAAAGCTGACCAGAAACATCAACCCCACATAGAAGTGGGAGGAAAGATGTAGACAAAGAAGAAGAAGAAGAAGAAAAGGAGAATCATTGCAGATTGCAATTATCAATGTCATTATCGCAATTAATGCAACAAAAGAGTATACAGTTTCCATTACTCTTAAAATTAAGCTCATCTGTATAAGCTCTCTCGCTAGCCCTACCAGAGAGAAACGAGTCTTCAACGAAAAGCCAAACTTTTTTGTCATGTTTCTGTTAAATTTGTTTTAATTACAACTGTGGCGTTGAAGGTGGTTTAACTGAGTGTTCACTCCAATTTCAATTACCACTTTCATTGCACATTGCAATTATTAATGTCATTATTGCAATTAATGCAACAAAAGAATCCACGGTTTCCATTACTCTTAAAATTCAGCTCATCTGTATAAGCTCTCTCGCTAGCCCTACCAGAGAGAAACGAGTCTTCAACGAAAAGCCAAGTATAAACACTACCTCGAATGATTTTCTGTTTGTCATATTTCTGCCAAATTAGTTTTGATTCCTCCTTTGGGGTGTTGAAAGTGGTTTCACTGAGCGTTCATTCCAATTCCCACAATTCCCACTTGCATTCCAAATCTCGGTTTCCTTTCCATCTCTTTTATTCTCTCTCTTAAACATCATTCGTATGTTTCCACTATCTGGGCATCTGCTTCACTTCCCACACTTACAGCGAACTGGATGTTGGAGAGGAGATAATGTGATAATGCTTGATACTCACGCGAAGTGAGAGAGAGAGAGAGAGAGAGAGAGAGAGAGAGAGAGAATGTAAATATCTTCTCAGAATATCTTTGGGTAGCACTCAAACTTCGCATATTTTCTCACTATCTAATTATTTCTTCAGTAAGAGTGATGTCATGACAGTGTAACTTTTTGGTACCTCGACAAGTTCTTTGGGGAGTGAGGCTGCTACCCTCCCACCCTTTTTCTTGGACCCATAATTAGCTGTTATGATAATAATACCAATCACAACAAAAAACATAGTTAATCTCGCAATATTTTTGGGGAAAATCCTAGAATTAATATTGTAGTGCCTGGTGGTAACGTCCTTGCCCGGTGATTGCCAGACTGGGGTTCGAGTCCCGCTCAAACTCGTTAGTTCCTTAGGTCGCTGCAACCTCACCGTCCTTGCCGCGTGATTGCCAGACTGGGGTTCGAGTCCCGCTAAGACTCGTTAGTTCCTTTGGTCGCTGCGACCTCACTGTCCTTGTGAGCTAAGGATGGGAGGTTTGGGGGAGCCTATAGATCTATCTGCTGAGTCACCAGCAGCCATTGCCTGGCCCTCCTTGGTCCTAGGGGGCTTCGGCGCTGATCATATGTACATATGGTCAGTCTCCAGGGGGCATTGTCCTGCTTGCTAGGGCAATATCACTGACCCTTGCCTTTGCCATTCACGAGTGGCCTTTAAAACTTTTAAAAATACCCTAAATTAAAGCCTTCAGTGCACCATATAAAGCACAATTCACTGTACATTGAAAATGAACACGAAAGGACTGCATCAAAATGCGGGAGTTGAACCTGAAGAGAAATAACAAATAAAAATAAAAAATAAATCATACTGTTCTTTGGAAATATTCAGCATAATATCCAAGAACAGATAACTGACGATCACCAAGAAGATTAGCAAAAAAAAAAAAAAAAAAAAAAAGAGGCATATGATGCAAGGCCCAAGCACGCACATTCTGAAAGTATAGTCGGTCTCTACTTATGGTTAAATCAAGCAAGATGGTAAGATGATGAATTATGCAGTTGCCAGGTTTCATCAGATGATTTATTTCAGGCCACGAGAAGCAGGGTTGCCAGGTTGGCCTATTTCAGGCCAAAAACCTCAAATTTGGCCTTTGCAAAATTGGTGGGCCTTCAGCAATATTATGAACAAATGGTGGCCTTAAATGCTATATTTTTGGCCTTTTTTACCAATGAGTTGGCCTTTTAAAGCTGTAGTTGATTAGAAATTGGCGTTTGCTCATTTGCAAAACCTGGCAACACTGACGAGAACCCCACCACCGTCCAGAAAGAGAGGTTGCCGGTTAGTACTTTTATGGAACGTCTGAAGTGACCCGCGAGAAGGAAGCTGGCGTTTAAGTTCTTAACTATCGACGTCTTTCTTCATTTTCTACAATTTGCTTCGATCAAGAGCATTAACTCCCACAGGCCATAAGTCTTTCTCTTTCGGCTATCATCATCTTTCTTCACTTGTTCGATCATCATCATCATCATCATTATTATTATTATTATTATTATTATTATTATTATTATTATTATTACAAGCCAAGCTATAACCCTAGCTGGAAAAGCAAGATGCTATAAGCCCACGGGCTCCAACAAGGGAAGAAAACCAAGTGAAGAAAGGAAGCAAGGAAAAAAAATAAACTACAAGATAAGTAATGAACAATCACAATGAAATATTTTAAGAACAGTTACAACACTTGATTACACCTTTCCTATATAGAGTATAAAAACTGGAAAAAAAAAAGAAATAAGAAAGAATAGTGTCTGAGTGTACCCTAAAGCAAGAGAACTCTACCCCAAGACAGTTGAAGACTATGGTTCGGAGGCCGTGGCACTACCCAAGACCAGAGAACAAAGGTTTAATTTTGGAGCGTCCTTCTCCTAGAAGAGCTACTTACCACAGCTAAAGGAAAGTAGCCACTAAACAATTACAGTGCAGTAGTTAACCCATTGAGCGAAGAGAATATTTCCGTTATTAAGTGTTGTCAGGTGTATGAGGAAAGAGGAGAATGAGTAAAGAATAGACCAGACTATACGGTGTCAGTATAGACAAAAGGAAAATGAGCCGTAACTAGAGAGGAAACCAATACGGTACTATCTGGCCAGTCAAAGTAACCAATAACTCTCTAGCGGTAGTATCTCAACGAGTGGTTTGTGCCTTGGCCAGCCTACTATCTATTTAAGTGTGACATTTAATAAATATAGAGGAGGGAGGGGGATAAGAAATGCTTCATTCATATCAAATTTCAAAACTTCTGGTATGAAGCGTACCCATTATTATGAAATAGAATTCAAGAAGTCATTATACTCATTATTATTATTATTATCATTATTATTACTAGCCAAGCTACAACCCTAGTTGGAAAAGCAAGATGCTATAAAGCCCAAGGGCTCCAACAGGGAAAAATAGCCCAGTGAGGAAAGGAAATAAGGAAATAAATAAATGATGAGAATAAATTAACAATATAACATTCTAAAAAACAGTTACAGCGTCAAAACAGATATATAGACTGTCATTCAAGTATGACGATTTCATGAAATGAAAAGCAAAGTGTTTCATATTGTTATATAGATTTTCATATCAAATATAGCAAACATTACTTTGTCAGTTTTTTAAAGAGGGCTAAACTCTCTCTCTCTCTCTCTCTCTCTCTCTCTCTGCCAATTTGGGCGCCCTACTATATGATCTTCAGAAACTCAAACTTGGTGCAACTTTCTTTTTAACTAATATTTTTCCTACTTTCCTAATTACGTTAATTCGTTTTCTCAGAATTTTTCTTATTTTGTATATTCTTTACTTCTCAGTTTCTTTTACACAATTAGGCTAGTTTATGGCCACCAGCATTTTTCTTTCTCTATGGCTGTAGCCTGGCTCATAATAACAACAACAACAACATCAATGATACCACATCTTTAATTAATTATATATGGAAATCTATTACCTCTGGTAGGGTTGTGGTGGCCGATGTGTAACGTCCTTGACTGGTGAAAGCCAGACTGGGGTTCGAGTCCCGCTCAGACGCCTTAGTTTCTTTGGTCGCTGCAACCTTACCATCCTTGTCAGCTAAGGTTGGGGGGTTTGG
>NC_090760.1:4187622-4192622 GCF_036898095.1 Palaemon carinicauda | reverse complement strand
TCCGTGGCCATTAACTTGTCAAGGCGCTTAATTCTCACCTCTTCCCAGGTCAACCACAAGAGATACGCCAGATGTGAAAATAAAGGTTCTCATAGACCGGGGCATCGAAGTCCACAAAGAAGAAGACCCCTGGTCATGATTGGCCAACACGCGGAAAAATAAGGAGGGGTCACAAGATGTCATTGGCCCTCAAAAGATGAAGACCGCCCCTGGAAGTCAAGATTACCCAATCAAGAGAAAAAAGGGGATGGCCCAAAAAAATCTTCACTGCGGAGCCTAAGGCTGTGAGGGGAGAAGAAACCAGTTCCAGTCCGGAGGCCATACAAGAAACAACTCTTCCCAGGAGCCAGCCAGTGCCTGCATCCCCCAGGAAAGGCTCTCCCCCTGAAACCTCCAAGAGGCTCGAACTCCGTCTGAGTCAAAGAACACCCTCAGGACGAAGAAAGGAACCATCTGCGTTGACGTCCCAAAGAACACCTGATGTGCCGAAGTTTTTGAAGATAAGTACTGACACCTGTGCGAGGGAGAATTAACAAGTGCCAAAAGTTGAAAAGGGTTGCATGGATGGGAATTCCAAGGGAGTGAAGCTGAGGGATAATTGTGGGGATTAGTTTCTCGTAATAATGTGACACCCTCTTCGCAACCAACATCATTTTGTTCTTTCTTGTTTTATGTTACAAGTTTTCTTATGTCAAGTAATAACAGTTTCTTTTTTTTTTTTGTTGTATAAAAATTGAAGTGCGAAGTGAGGGTTTTTTCCTTTGTTGTCGGGGGTACATAGACAGATTGCCAACATTATTTTCATTTGTTTACGGGATCACCCGTGCACTTTTCTTACCATAATTATTCATTTGACATTTATGTTCTGCAGTTTATTTTACTGAGTGATTTCGGAAAATAGGAATTAAGTGATACCTTCTTTCTTTTATTGTTATTTGTGCATCTGAATGTATTTGGATTGCTAGAGAGAATTAAGCTTAGTTTTGTCTTTTCGTTTTTTTTTTTACTGTAATCATTTCTCGATTTATTAACCATAAACTCGAAAACACATTTTGCTTTATTTGTCAATTGTAAGTTATCTCCTTAAGAGGTTTACGATCATTTCCTTTTTTTTTTGTGTTTGACTTAAAATTAAACTATTGTATTTCGATTATTACAACAGAGTTTCTTTTGTCCGTGAGTTAGACTAAGGTTGAAACCAAATTGTTCCTACACGAATTAAAACTATTCCAACGAGGTGTAGCTCCAAAATAAATGATTGAGCTCGGGTGTTTTTGAACCGTTAATAATATTAACAGGTTCAGTCATATACAAGAATTTTGAGTGTCAATTAGTCGCTCTGGATTGACACGAAGTCACTGTGTCATGTGAAGAGTCCGATTGATGCTTTCTTTAAAGATCGTAATCTGCACAATTACGTCACATCTTTAAAGTGGGGGCCTGTGTCCGGGATATTTTTTTTTTTACGTAACTTTTGTTCATTTTCTTTTATATTGGAATATAGTTTGTTTTAGCTTTTGCTAATTGCTCCGGAAACAGTTTTTGTTTCGGAGTTTCTTCGGTTTGTCGGAAATTTGATTTCGAAATCAGTGTGGTGATCTTTGATCTCGGTTGTTATGCAACCTGATTTGTTGTGTTCTGTTGATTTCATAGTGTAAAATTGGCTGACCAGAAGTCTTGATTTTTTTTTCTCTCTTCTTTCTCTCTTTTTTTTTATCAAGCAGCAGTAAGTACATTCAAGGTTCAAGGTTCAAGGTTCTATCGTTTCAGTCATGGGAGACGAAAATTCAGATAGAGTTTCTAGGTTCCTAGAGGAACCGAATGACTTTTTGTTAAAGCAACTCTTCCCAGCAGAGCTAATTGAAGTGAGCTCACGTGCAGATTATATCCAAAATGCAGATAGAAAACAACAGATTCTAGAGGCCTTAGAGAGAGAATTTAATAGGCGTCAGGAAGAGCGTGAGTTGGAGATAGCAATTGAAGATAGGGACGAAGATCACTCCATAACCCGAGAACACTCTGTTATGGGAGGAGCAGCAGCAGTGCCAATGTTACCATCAGCCATGTCATCAAGCCAGACTGCCTACCGAACTTCAAGTCCAGCTGAAGTTGAATCTCATGAAGTAGTTCAGAGGTCAGAAGAGTCGTTGAGTACGAGAATGAAATTTAGAGCAGCTGAGCTCGAAATTGACTCACTGCGAGCTCAGTTGAGGAGACAAGGTCAGGATTCAAGACCCCAAGGGCACAACCCATGGGAGGATTTTCAGAAAAAGATATGGCAGGACTCCTTCCATCCTATGATGAAAAGAATCCTGAAGGCTTCTTCCTGTCGTTTGAGAGAGTACTGAAAAGTCACCAGATCCCAGAGGACGCCTGGGCTCGCCTGTTGCCCATAAAGTTAACCGGGAAAGCAGTGGATGCGTACAATGCGGTATCCGACCCTGTTGCACACGATTATCGCCGGGTAAAGGCCTGGATCTTGAAAATTTTCGAACTTGTGCCTGAGGCTTATCGCCAGAAGTTCAGGAACTTGAGGAAAGGATCAGAAAACTATGCAGAATATTGGAGACAAATGAAGATTAGCCGTGACAGGTGGGTGGAGGCCTCTCTTGGAAATAACAAGACTTTCGACAGGATAATGGAGCTCATGGGATTAGAACAGTTTCTGCTAATGTTGCCACCAGCCACTCGGCAATATATCGAAGATCGACATATCACTGACCCTGATGAGGCTTCTATACTGGCAGATGAGTATACACTGAGGGAAAAGATCAGGGGCTCTTCTGGCTCAAGATGGTGCCCTCCTTCATTTCAGCCAAACCAGCCTTCCAGGCCATTTCGGGGTAATTGGAGCCCCAGGGGGCCGGCACCATCATATCCTCCATCAGAGAAAGGAGTAGGCGGAAACCCTACACATGGCAGTGCTAAAAACACTGGAAGTAAGAACAATGGAGCCTACCCTTCGGCTCCCCAAGTAAGACAGTGTTCCTATTGTCACAAACTCGGACATGACGTTAGCTGCTGCTGGCTCAAAGGAAATTATGGACCAGGGGGAAAGAAGTTCTCTAATCAAAATCACAAGAGGGACGACCAAGCACTTAATGTTAATGAGGTTATGAGAAGACAGACATCATGCCAAGGGATGATGAAGAAGAGAGACATGGCCATAAGGCAAGGACAGGAAGCCTTCATTCATGCAGGATCTGTGTCTCTGCAGGACCAAGGTACCAAGCCTGTACAGATAAGGATTATGCGTGATACTGGAGCTGAGCAGACTGTCTTGCACAGAGCAGTCTTACCCTTCGATGAATCGTCCACCTTGGGAGAAAGTGTCATGGTTCGCTACATTAAGGGAAGAGAGGAATTGCCCTTATATGCAGTGACTTTAAGCTCTTCTTTTATTTCCGGTACATTTCCAGTTGCTTTGGTGGATGAGGAACCCATGCAAGGGGTACAGTTATTGTTAGGAAATGACATAGCTGGACAACGATGTTGCACAGCATCATGTCAAATTCATGCTGACAAGAATGAAGGGGAGGTGAAGATTGAACAAAATGAATATCCAGCATGTGCTATTACCCGTGCTAGTACCACTCAACAGAAAAAGGACAGAGATAATGTTCCTACCGGAGTGCTTGTGGGTACTTTTCCCCAAATGCTCAGGGGAGTGGTGCAGCCTGGTTTATTACGTTCAGAATACTCGAGGGAGTCGCTCATTGAGGCTCAGAAACAAGACTCAGAACTTGCAAGGATAAGGGATGAAGCTGGATCCCTGAGCGAACTCGAGGCTGAACCCTCTGGTTACTATTTAAAGGATGATGTCCTAATGCACAAATGGCGGCCTAAGAAAGTGCCTGCTGATGCTGAATGGACCATTCTATATCAGGTGGTAGTGCCACCACAGTATCGAGAGGAGATTTTAAGGTTGGCTCATGAACAACCAATGGGAGGACATTTAGGAGTACGCAAAACGCGTGAGAAGATTTCCCGGGAATTCTATTGGCCAAATTTGAACAGAGGAGTTGCAGAATATTGCCGTAGTTGTCACTCGTGCCAAGTGATAGGTAAAAAGGATCCAAATCATCGAAAGGCACCATTGCAACCCATCCCCGTGGTGGAAGAACCCTTCTCCAAGATCATCATGGACATTGTCGGACCTCTGCCAAAGACAAAGAAGGGAAACACCCATTTGTTGACGCTAATGTGTGCGTCGACGCGCTTCCCTGAAGCGTACCCGTTGCGGACAGCGACGAGTCCCAATGTGTCGCGGGCTCTGGTACAGTTCGTGACCACATTCGGGTTACCAAAGGTTATTCAAACTGACAGAGGTAGTGTCTTCATGTCGAAAATCTTTGAAGGCACCCTTAAGGAGTTAGGAGTGCAGCATATAATGTCCTCTGCTTATCACCCACAGTCTCAAGGTGCTTTGGAAAGGTTTCATGGCACGCTCAAAAATGCATTACGTGCATACTGTGAAGACCAGAAAACACGAGATTGGGACACAGGCGTGCCGTTCTTGTTGTTTGCTATCCGAGATTCATGGCAAGAATCTCTGGGGTTTTCCCCCTTCCAGCTGGTCTTTGGACATCAAGTGCGTGGACCTCTCAAACTTTTGAGGGAGATATGGACCCATGAGGAACAAAGTACTAATGTGCTAGACTATGTGGTGAAGTTCCGACAACGCTTGCACGAGGTCTGCCAATTGGCTCATGAAGAAATGAAGAAGTCTCAAGAAAAAATGAAAGCCTGGTATGACCAAGCAAACAGGACAGAAGCACGACAATTCCAAGTGGGAGATGATGTGCTCATCTTTCTACCTGTGCCTGGTAGTCCCTTAGCGGCCAAGTACCAGGGGCCATATAAGGTCGTGAAGAAGCTCAGCGAATTGGATTATGTGGTAGGGACACCGGACCGAAGAAAGGAACACCAGGTGTGTCACGTCAACATGATGAAACCATATGTTGTTCGGAATACCAGTGGTAATGCCACTGCCCAAAACC
>NC_090760.1:4168001-4170501 GCF_036898095.1 Palaemon carinicauda | reverse complement strand
TTGGGGAGTGCGAAGAGCATGCCCAAACCATCTCCATCTACCCCTCACCATCATCTCATCCACATATGGCACTCGAGTAATCTCTCTTATAGTTTCATTTCTGATCCTGTCCCGCCATTTAACTCTCAATATCCTTCTGAGGGCTTTGTTCTCAGCCTTGTAAGCCAGGATCTTCAAACTCTTCTAGTGCCTTGTTGAGCCTAGCTAAATGTTATATATATATATATATATTATATATATATATATATATATATATATATATATATATATATATACATACATTTATATAAATATAAACTATATAATTATATATATGCACACATATATAAATATAAACAGTATATAATTATATATATGCATAAATATACATACATATATATATATATATATATATATATATATATATACATATATATATACACTATCGTAGAAAGACCATAAATAGGCGAGAGTGAAAGGACATATCTGCGACCTTTGACACGCAGTGGACTATCAATGGCTAATTATGATGATGTCAATTTAAATATTTAAATATATATATATATGTCTACATATATACACTCACATATATATATATATATATATATATATGTGTGTGTGTGTGTGTGTGTGTGTGTGTGTTTCTGCATATGAACTACAGTGTAACATTTCCCTTTGCACGAAGAGAACAAATCAATCAATCTGAACGCACTATGACGCAACTCGAATTTGGCCCCAAAGAGAAAAGTCTACAATGAAAGAAGCCCAAAAAAACAAATAAAAATATAGGAATCCAATAAAAGGTTGATATTAATTCCACGTATCTGAAAAAACAATAACACCGGCTCGTGTCATGTCAAAAAAAAAAAAAAAAAAAAAAAAAAAAAAAAAAAAAAAAAAAGACAAACGCAACGGATGTTTGAAATTATTAAAAAAACCTGAGTTAGTTATATTCAATACATTTCTGTTTGGAAACCATCAGATGTTATCAAAGAACTTCTTTTTTTCATGTTTCCCAATATATCTTTTATGTTTTATATTTCAATTGAGTTTATTTTGTTCAATAAAATAATCATCATTATCATCATATAATGATGATGATGATGATATGGTGATGATGATGATCATTATTATCAATAATAATAATAATAATAATAACAATAATAATAATATTATTATTATTATTATTAATAACAATAATAATGATAATAATAATAATAATAATAAACATACTACTACTACTACTACTACTACTAATAATAATAATAATAATAATAATAATAGTTTATGTCGAAATTGAGTCTTGATCACAACCTTTCAGGTCGAAATTGAATTTCAATCACAATATTTCGTGCAGAAATTTTATCTTAATCACAAAATTTCTAGTAAAATTAAATCTAGATCACAAAATTTTATGAAGAAATTGAGTTTTGATCACAACATTTCATGTAGAAATTGAGTTTTGATCACAACATTCCATGTCAAAATGAGTCTTAACACACACTTTCTAATCGAAATTGAATCTTGATTACATTTCATGTAATAATTAAGAACTTGGTTACAATATTTCATGTTGAAATTGGCTGTTTACACACACACTTTCTAGCTGAAATTGAATGTAGTCTTGAACACAATATTTCATGTCGAAATTGAGTCTTGATCACATTTCATATCGAAATTGAGTCTTGATCACATTTCATGTCTAAATGTAGTCTTGAACACAATATTTCATGTCGAAATTTAGTCATCACAAACTTTCTATTCAAAATTGAATCTTGATCACATTTCATGTCTATATTGAGTCTTGAACACATTTCATGTCTAAATGTAGTCTTGAACATATATCATGTTTAAATGTAGTCTTGAACACATTTCATGTCTAAATGTAGTTTTGAACACAATATTTCATGTCAAAATGTAGTCTTGAACACAACATTTCATGTCGAAATGTAGTCTTGAACACAACATTTCATGTCTAAATGTAGTCTTTAACACATTTCATGTCTAAATGTAGTCTTGAACACAACATTTCATGTCTAAATGTAGTCTTGAACACATTTCATGTCTAAATGTAGTCTTGAACACATTTCATGTCTAAATGTAGTCTTGTACACATTTCATGTCTAAATTGAGCCTTGAACACATTTCATGTCTAAATGTAGTCTTGAACATATTTCATGTCTAAATGTAGTCTTGAACACAATATTTCATATCGAAATTGAGTCTTGATCACAAATAAACAATGAAAACTAAGTGTTGTACATACCATAAACTAACTACACGAATTCTCCTTTAACAAACAAACAAACTAACAAATAAACAATGACAGTAAAATTAAAACAAACGATGAAAAGGAATAAATAAAAAAAAAATCCATCGCAACATGAAGGCCTTCAAACGACTCTATCCCCTTTCAGGAGATCAGAAGACAGCCCCGGAGCAAAGTAATCTGAAGATTAATTAAGCCTTAGGTAAACAGAAAAGGGGGAAAAAGGTCGGGTTTATAAAAAAAAGGGGAGGG
>NC_090760.1:4135501-4163001 GCF_036898095.1 Palaemon carinicauda | reverse complement strand
CCAAAAGTTAGTTATTGAATTAATTCAAAGTTAGTTATTCAATTAATTTAAAAGTTAGTTATTTAATTAATTCAAAAGTTAGTTATTAAATTAATTCAAAAGTTATTTATTCAATTAATTCAAAAGTTAGTTATTCAATTAATTCATAAGGTAGTTATTTAATTAATTCACGTTAGTTATTCAATTAATTCAAAAGTTAGTTATTCAATTAATTCAAAAGTTAGTTATCTAATTAATTCAAGTTAGTTATTCAATTAATCCAAAAGTTAGTTTTTTAATTAATTCAAAAGTTAGTTACTCAATTAATTATAAAGTTAGTTATTCAATTAATTCAAAAGTTAGTTATTTAATTAATTCATATTAGTTATTCAATTAATTCAAAAGTTACTTATTCAATTAATTCAAAAGTTAGTTATTTAATTAATTCATATTAGTTATTCAATTAATTCAAAAGTTAGTTATTCAATTAATTCAAAAGTTAGTTATTCAAGTAATCCAAAAAGTTAGTTATTCAATTAATTCAGAAGTTAGTCATTCCATTAATTCAAAAGTTAGTTATTCAATTAATTCAAAAGTTAGTCATTCAATTAATTCAAAAGTTAGTTATTCAATTAATTCAAAAGTTAGTTATTCAACCTCCTGATGGCTAATACAGATCGGCTTGTTTATTTTGTATGAATAACGGAGGCAGCATTATCTCACAATCAAAATGTTGGATATTAACTCTTTAATTTTCCAAGTACAACAAAAATTCCTTTTTTTCTTATCATTACCTTCGTCGAAATCAAATATTTTGCGAAGGGTATGTATTCTCCCCTGTATGTTTGTTAGTTTATTTATTTATCTATTTATTTATTTGAGCAACTTTATAATAATAAACTACTGTACCGAGTTTCACCAAACTTGGTAGTCATCTTGCGTATGACCCAAGGATGAATCTGTAACATTATGGATAGAGTAAATCAAGGCACAAGTACGCAGCAGTACTCTGAAAATAGAATAACCGCAATGTATAGTTAAAGAAACATTATCAGTGCAAAGACCTGGATGTTGAGCAGTCAGTTTTTTACCTATTTGGAATTACAATTATACTACGAGTATTTTATGGCTCAACTTCATACCCCATAATCTGCTTCATGCACTAATTTCCGCTAGATTTCTATGAAGAGATTCAGCAACTCCAGATCTACAATCAGGAGATGCAACGAGCTTCTTTTCTAGGCCAAACCACTTGTCATGTGTATATAGTATGAAAAATAACGGGCCAAGAACACTACCTTGAGGAACACCAGACATCACACCCATATACTCACTATGGTGCCCATTAACAACTCTGCAATCTATTACTTAAAAATTCAACAATGATGCAAAGAAAAGATCCACGTATTCCCAACTGTTTGAGTGAAAACAAGGTCCTCATGATTAACAGAGTCAAAGACTGCACTAAAATCAAGGTCAACCATAAAAATTTCTTGATTACAATCAAAGAATTTCTGTACAGCATTGTAGGTTTTAAGAAGGATATCCCATGCTCCTAGGCCTTTGCAAAAAACAATCGCAAACTAAGGAACAGATGATTACCTTTTGCATACCCATTTAGATATTTTGCCAAGACATTCACAAACTTTAGATAATATGCGTTACCACAAATACACTTGCAAATTCTCTAACAAGTGCAAAGAGAACCTCTTCTTGCTATGTTAACTTGCACAAAACAACGCAACTTAGGAACAAAGAAATCAGTTGTCTTTATAAAAACCAAAGGCTTTAAAATACCATTTGGGTCTACACATCAATTAGCATCAAGACTGTTTCAATTTTACTGAACCGAAAAGCTAAACTTGTTAGTTTAGCCTCAAAAAAAACAGGAAGGAGGAAAACTGAGTTTCTCATTACTCTGCTTCCCTCAAACGTAACTATTCTAGAAAGACGGTTTGCTGTCTGGCACTATCCAGTCCTATAGGTGCACCCAAAATATTCTATCAATTGATAGGGTAAGATATATGGAGACATATAGAAGTGGTTAGAGGACTAGCATAATGAAAGAATGGATCCCCGTACTTAAGAGGTGGTTCGGTATTGTGGAAAGAATGGATGACGATAAATATCAGAGGAAATAACTAGGAAGTTCTGGGAGTTAGGGGAGGAAGGTCTCGAGGGGGTTGGATAGATGGTGTAGACGTTTAGGAAAGGGAAGTCCTTGATTTCTAGGAATCGCACGAGTACATTCAATATAAGAGTTAAATGATGCGTTATGAGTAAGGGGTTTGATGCACTGTGGATTAGCCCTGTGTAGACGAATGAAGCAACTAATTGTGAAGAAGTTTTACTGCACAAGGGATCTATCAACAAATCAACAGGCAAAAAGTGAATGGGAAGAGAATAATGTGTAGTTTTTCTATAAATTAATAGATAAACACAGCTTTTATATCCACTATTAGCACTCACCTAGAGGAGTCACCCAAGAAACGTTTTGGAGGTCACCGAATTAAACGTTTTCCCAAGATTAATATAAATATTAATTAATATAAATGTTAATTAATTACATCTTGCTTTGAGATGTTAAACACATTCCGGATAATACAAAGGCCGGCGAATGCATAGATCTTACAAACTTATTATCACTAAGTAAGCTACAACCCTAGCTGGAAAAGCAGGATGATACAAGTTTTTAGAGAGAGAGAGAGAGAGAGAGAGAGAGAGAGAGAGAGAGAGAGAGGGGGGGGGGGGGGAGAGAGAGAATATATCCCCCGAGCTTATTATTACTAAGCTATAACTCTATTAAGAAAAACATGATACACGTTGTTAGAGAGAGAGAGAGAGAGAGAGAGAGAGAGAGAGATATATCCTCCAGGCTTATTATTACTAAGCTATAACTCTATTAAGAAACACATGATACACGTTGTGAGAGAGAGAGAGAGAGAGAGAGAGAGAGAGAGAGAGATAATATATCCTCCAAGCTTATTATTACTAAGCTATAACTATTAAAAAACACATGATACACGTAGTGAGAGAGAGAGAGAGAGAGAGAGAGAGATATCCCCCAAGCTTATTATTACTAAACTACAACCCTATTAAGAAATGCAACATGATAAAAGTTGTTAGAGAGAGAGAGAGAGAAAATATATATATATATATATATATATATAGCTGCCAAGCTTATCATTACTAACTAAGCTACAACCCTATTAAGAAACGTGACATGATACAAGTTGGTAGAGAGAGAGAGAGAGAGAGAGAGAGAGAGATCTGGATCGAGATAGAGACGGAGAGACCATGACACTCGGCGGTTTCTTCCCGAATTACTTTCTACTTTTATAGCTTCTTTTATTCTTTCTTCACATTCTCGGACCCCTTTTTTTTCCACCATCCTTTCTAATCGGGACTGAGGGCGGTGGGGAGTATACGTGACTAAGTACCCAGTCTATTCTTGGCTGTGTTGGACCCCGATCTCTCTCTCTCTCTCTCTCTCTCATCCCGCTTTTCCAACTATGGTTGTAGCTTAGCTAACAATGATAAGTTTGGTAGTTAGGCCTATATGCATTCTCTCTCTCTCTCTCTCTCTCAACTATAGTTGTAGCTTAGCTAATGATAAGTTTGGTAGTTATATGAATATTCTCTCTCTCTCTCTCTCTCTCTCTCTCTCTCTCTCTCTCTCAATTATGGTTGTAGCTTAGCTAATAAGTTTGGTAGTTATATGAATATCCTCCCCCCCTCTCTCTCTCTCTCAACTATGGTTGTAGCTTAGATAATAATAAGTTTGGTAGTTATATGCCTATTCTCTCTCTCTCTCTCTCTCTCTCTCTCTCTCTCTCTCATCCTGCTTTTCCAATTATGGTTGTAGCTTAGCTAACAATGATAAGTTTGGTAGTTATATGCCTATTCTCTCTCTCTCTCTCTCTCTCTCTCTCTCTCTCTCTCTCTCTCTCTCATCCCGCTTTTCCAACTATGGTTGTAGCTTAGCTGACAATGATAAGTTTGGTAGTTATATGCCTATTCTCTCTCTCTCTCTCTCTCTCTCTCTCTCTCTCTCTCTCTCTCTCTCTCATCCCGCTTTTCCAACTATGGTTGTAGCTTAGCTAACAATGACAAGTTTGGTAGTTATATGCATATTCTCTCTCTCTCTCTCTCTCTCTCTCTCTCTCTCTCTCTCTCTCATGTCGCGTTTCTTACCAGGGTGAAGATCTCGGTATTATTATCAGAAAAGATTTGAAGGGGGTTGTTTTGCCCTGATTAGTAACGTCTCATGCCTGGTGTTTGCCAGACGGGGGTTCGAGTCCCGCTAAGACTCGTTAGTGCCTTTAGTGTCTGCAACCTTACCATCCTTGTGAGCTAAGGTTGGGGGGTTTGGGGGAGCTTCTAGGTCTATCTTTTGGGTTATCAGCAGTCATTGCCTGGCCTTCCCTGGTCCTAGCTTGGTTGGAGAGGGGGCTTGGGCGCTGATCATATGTATATATGGTTAGTCTCTAGGACATTGCCCAGCTTGTTAGGGCAATGTCAGTGTCCCATGCTTCTGCCATTCATGAGTGACATTTAGACCTTTAAACAAAATAGCATAAAAGCTGGAAAGAAAGCACAGAAACTAATAGATTACATGAAGAGACAATTCAAATACAGAAACAGACACTATACTATAGATGTACACATCACCTAGTAAGACCCCATCTAGAATAAGGAGTCCAATTCTAGGCTCCAAATATTCAGAAGGATATAGATAGACTGGAAGCAGTACAAGCTAGGGCCACCAAACTAGTTCCAACACTAAGGCAATTTGAATGTAAACGGAGGATGGAACGTTTGAACTTATTTGATCTACAAACTCAACGACTAAGGGGACAGTTAATAGAGGCATTCAAAATTCTTATAGGAATAACAAATGTTGATTACAACAATCTATTCACTCTTAGCACAAATCAGTCCAGAGGTAACGGATACTAAATGGATTTAGAAAAAGATACACCACCACTCAATGTGGTAATTTATCTAAATACAAAATAGGAAATACATGGAACAGACTTCCAGCGAAGGTAGTGAATATTAACATTAAATTAAATCATGAATAATTAGACAAGATCATAAAAACTCTCTAAACGTTTAAAGTAATTCGCTCTACCCAATCTCTCTCTCTCTCTCTCTCTCTCTCTCTCTCTCTCTCTCTCTCTCTCTCTCATATTTCAAGGCTTAAGATGAAAAACCCTGTCTATGATGACTCGCGAGAAATCAAGTTATTGATTGATAATTGACATCAGCGTTAGAGTGAGAAGCAGGTACAGTTGGCTTCATTATTTCCGGTACACTTTCCTGGAAGCTAAGGAGACGTCTGGCAGTACCTTGTAGCAGGTAAGGCTGTGTTTATTAAAATTGAAACTATTAGCAACACTGCCTATTAAAAAAAATGTCCCTGAGCATGTAAAAACGTGATCAAAAGTATTTTTGTTAATTTTACGAAGTTTTGTATAGATAATTGTTATTAGCTTAACAGCACTTACCGTAACGTGTACCGGAATAAATGAAGCCAACTGTACATTCAACTGGCATCGCAATGCCATAGGTCAACCGGGTCAGTTTGACAGAGAGAGAGAGAGAGAGAGAGAGAGAGAGAGAGAGAAATGAGTGTGGTAAGTACTCGGACATGAACAAGCTCTCTCTCTCTCTCTCTCTCTCTCTCTCTCTCTCTCTCTCTCTCTCTCTCTCTCTCTGTAGTGTAGATTAGGAAATAACAGTAATGTGATACTTTTAAAACTCAATTATTTGTTTAATCCAGATAGTAGTTAATTAGTTTCATAACTACCTTCTTTTACTCTACTACTACTACTACCACTACTACTACTACTACTACTACTTTTGCCATTCTATATAATTTAAAACCTATTAGTTGTGTTATTTCATAAAATTACCATCAATTATCTTTCAATCAATTTTCATCCAACACTTCACTTGATTTCTCCAGTGACATTTTGCATCTCACATTTTTTTTATCATCCAGTGGCAATAATTCAATAATTATTATTATTATTATTATTATTATTATTATTATTATTACTTGCTAAGCTACAACCCTAGTTGCAAAAGCAGAATGCTATATGCCCAGGGGCTCCAACAGGGAAAATAGCAACACCAACAAAAACTGCAGTCGTTTCCAGTCCACTGCAAGACAAAGGCCTCAGACATGTCCTTAACCATGTCAAGGGTTTGGTCAGTTTCATCACGACGCTGGATTGGTGATGGTAGGAGACTTTAGTCTGACCGGTGATAGCATACCAACCTAGTATGGGTGGCCCTGACTAGTACAGCCTTGCTGATTATGGTGATAAGCAAAACCTTTCACCACGCTAAGGTTTCCCCACAATTTATTATTATTATTATCATTACTATCCAAGCTACAACCCTAGTTGGAAAAGCAAGATGCTATAAGCCCAGGGGCTCCAATAGGGAAAAATAGCCCAGTGAGGAAAGGAAATAAGGAAATATGTCTTACATAACAACAACATTTAAATGTTGTTACCTCTACTTCAATCTGCTATGGCAGCTCTATTCCTACTTTTTATGACACCTTCTACTCCTCCTCCGTGTCCTATGACACTGTACTAACCGTGTGTCACACGATCGTACATAGTTCATTTTGTGTATATATTGTTTGTATCTTCGCTCTCTCCTCGCACTAAAAAGAACCTGAAAAAACATGTCTGTTTTTCTCATCGGTAACGGTGTCGATTTTGAACAGGAAATTTCCTGTTGCCTTAAGCTTTTGTATATAAAGGAGAGTATTCTATAATAAACGCACTCAGTAGCTTTCATCCTGCCTTTGAGTCACAACCTTCTCTCGGCCCGTCACATCACCCTTCCATCCTCCTCCTCCAACTCCAACTGCTCCATATCTTATGACACCTTTCGCGACACCTTTCCAAAATGTATGACCTCTATAATCAATCTCCTATGACGACTTCTTTTCCTAGAAGTCCTTTGAAACCTCATCTCCCATTTTGTTAGGGACGTCTCCTTATTCCATCATCTCATTTCCTACGATAACTAATCCTGAATCCTGTGAGACAACTTCTATCCTGATTGAAACATCTCACCCACCCACAAAGAAAATTCATTCTTCGCCTTCTCTCTTTCCTATATCCACCTTCATAACGCTATCCCGCACCACAATAATGACCCAATTATAAGGCATCGGCTCCAACGCCTCCTGGAGGACTACCTGTGTCCTCTTAACCTTCAGGGCATCAACCTTTGGCCTTCTCGTCTTTCATTAGGGTTGTGGTGGCCTATTGGAAACGTCTCTGTTTTACGTTCTGCCGGACTAGAAGTTCGAGTCCCGCTCAAGCTCGATAGCTTCTTGTAGTGTCAGAAACAAAACCATCCCTCTGAGCTAAGAATGGGGACTTTGGCCTCCTGGCTAGTACAGTGGTAATGTGTTCGCCTAGCATTCGTATGGCAGCAGATCGATCCTCGCCCGGGACAGGGAGTTTAAGCTTTTTACTCGGGAGGCCACTGCTGTGGTAACCATCCTGAGCTAAGAATAGGGACTTTGGCCTCCTGGCTAGTACAGTGGTAACGTGTTCGCCTAGCATTTGCATGGCAGCAGATCGATCCTCGCCCGGGACAGAGAGTTTAAGCTTTTTACTTGGGAGGCCACTGCTGTGGGGGCACAACAGTGGGTGGTTAAGTTTGCCCGGCTGACGTTCTGGTGAGCATCTATTCGGATGAAACTGGAACCAGACACCTTTCATCTTTATATGTCTACCAACTCATCAGTAGCCATTGCCTGGGCTTCCCTTTTCCTAGCTTGGGTGGAGACTGGAGAGGGGGCTTGGGCGCTGATCATATGTATATACGGTCAGCCTCTAGGGCAATGTCACTGTCCCTTGCCTCTGAAATTCACGAGATGTCTTTAAACCTTTCAAAGTGGTTCCTACTTCATTCTGCCACTAGACGGCTTTTTAATTACCAAAACCTCATCTTGCATCGCGATGTTCATTCCACTAAAAACAAAATAACATCGGCATGACATTCATTACGAATTCTATCAAAAGGTCCCAGCCAGGGAATGACCATTTGTAGCAGTGGTATTACACTACTCTGTGACGCATTGCGTCATCCATATTTCATGACGCAATCTATTTTTAGGTTTCGACGCTCTTAGTGACGACATTTTCTCAATTTTAGGTTATCTCTCTTCCTCCTGTGAAGTGATACAATGATGCTTTTCAGATCTTCAATGAATTATGAGTCTTACACTACTCTGTGACGCATTGCGTCATCCATATTTCATGACGCAATCTATTTTTAGGTTTCGACGTTCTTAGTGACGACATTTTCTCAATTTTAGGTTATCTCTCTTCCTCCTGTGAAGTGATACAATGATGCTTTTCAGATCTTCAATGAATTATGAGTCTTACACTACTCTGTGACGCATTGCGTCACCTATATTTCATGACGCAATCTATTTTTAGGTTTCGACGCTCTTAGTGACGACATTTTCTCAATTTTAGGTAACTCTCTTCCTCCTGTGAAGTGTTACGATGATGCTTTTCAGATCTTCAATGAATTATGAGTCTTACACTACTCTGTGACGCATTGCGTCATCTATATTTCATGACGCAATCTATTTTTAGGTTTCGACGCTCTTAGTGACGACATTTTCTCAATTTTAAGTTATCTCTCTTCCTCCTGTGAAGTGATACGATGATGCTTTTCAGATCTTCAATGAATTATGAGTCTTACACTACTCTGTGACGCATTGCGTCATCCATATTTCATGACGCAATCTATTTTTAGGTTTCGACGCTCTTAGTGACGACATTTTCTCAATTTTAGGTTATCTCTCTTCCTCCTGTGAAGTGATACAATGATGCTTTTCAGATCTTCAATGAATTATGAGTCTTACACTACTCTGTGACGCATTGCGTCATCTATATTTCATGACGCAATCTATTTTTAGGTTTCGACGCTCTTAGTGACGACATTTTCTCAATTTTAAGTTATCTCTCTTCCTCCTGTGAAGTGATACGATGATACTTTTCAGATCTTCAATGAATCATGAGTCAATTTAAGATAGTTTACTCCGATGATTGAAGACACTCGGGCGCACTATTCTATCTTGTTTCTCTTCTTGTTTTTTTTTTCATAAGTTTTTATAGTTTATACGTGGAAGATCTATTTCAATGTTGTTATTGTTCTTAAAATATTCTATTCAAATTGTTCATTACTTCTGCAGTTGATTCATTTTCTTGTTTCCTTTTCCTCACAGGGTTATTTTTCCCCGTTGGAGCCATTAAGCACATATTTGTAACTTAACTGAAGAAGAAGAAGACTTTTTCCTCACACGGTTCTTTTTTCCCGTTGGAACATTGAGTTGTAACTTAGCTTGTGATAATGATGCTGAAGAAGAAGAAGAAGAAGAAGAAGAAGAAGAAGAAGACTTTTTCCTCACAGGGTTCTTTTTTCCCGTTGGAACATTGAGTTGTAACTTAGCTTGTGATAATGATGCTGAAGAAGAAGAAGAAGAAGAAGAAGAAGAAGACTTTTTCCTCACAGGGTTCTTTTTTCCCGTTGGAACATTGAGTTGTAACTTAGCTTGTGATAATGATGCTGAAGAAGAAGAAGAAGAAGAAGAAGAAGAAGACTTTTTCCTCACAGGGTTCTTTTTTCCCGTTGGAACATTGAGTTGTAACTTAGCTTGTGATAATGATGCTGAAGAAGAAGAAGAAGAAGAAGAAGAAGAAGACTTTTTCCTCACAGGGTTCTTTTTTCCCGTTGGAACATTGAGTTGTAACTTAGCTTGTGATAATGATGCTGAAGAAGAAGAAGAAGAAGAAGAAGAAGAAGACTTTTTCCTCACAGGGTTCTTTTTTCCCGTTGGAACATTGAGTTGTAACTTAGCTTGTGATAATGATGCTGAAGAAGAAGAAGAAGAAGAAGAAGAAGAAGAAGAAGAAGAAGAAGAAGAAGACTTTTTCCTCACAGGGTTCTTTTTTCCCGTTGGAACATTGAGTTGTAACTTAGCTTGTGATAATGATGCTGAAGAAGAAGAAGAAGAAGAAGAAGAAGAAGACTTTTTCCTCACAGGGTTCTTTTTTCCCGTTGGAACATTGAGTTGTAACTTAGCTTGTGATAATGATGCTGAAGAAGAAGAAGAAGAAGAAGAAGAAGAAGACTTTTTCCTCACAGGGTTCTTTTTTCCCGTTGGAACATTGAGTTGTAACTTAGCTTGTGATAATGATGCTGAAGAAGAAGAAGAAGAAGAAGAAGAAGAAGAAGAAGAAGAAGAAGAAGAAGAAGACTTTTTCCTCACAGGGTTCTTTTTTCCCGTTGGAACATTGAGTTGTAACTTAGCTTGTGATAATGATGCTGAAGAAGAAGAAGAAGAAGAAGAAGAAGAAGAAGAAGAAGACTTTTTCCTCACAGGGTTCTTTTTTCCCGTTGGAACATTGAGTTGTAACTTAGCTTGTGATAATGATGCTGAAGAAGAAGAAGAAGAAGAAGAAGAAGAAGAAGAAGAAGAAGAAGAAGAAGAAGACTTTTTCCTCACAGGGTTCTTTTTTCCCGTTGGAACATTGAGTTGTAACTTAGCTTGTGATAATGATGCTGAAGAAGAAGAAGAAGAAGAAGAAGAAGAAGAAGAAGACTTTTTCCTCACAGGGTTCTTTTTCCCCGTTGGAGCATTGAGTTGTAAATTAGCTAGTGATAATGATGCTGATGAAGAAGAAGAAGAAGAAGAAGACTTTTTCCTCACAGGGTTCTTTTTTCCCGTTGGAACATTGAGTTGTAACTTAGCTTGTGATAATGATGCTGAAGAAGAAGAAGAAGAAGAAGAAGAAGAAGAAGAGGAAGAAGAAGACTTTTTCCTCACAGGGTTCTTTTTCCCCGTTGGAGCATTGAGTTGTAAATTAGCTAGTGATAATGATGCTGATGAAGAAGAAGACGAAGAAGAAGAAGAAGAAGAAGAAGACTTTTTCCTCACAGGGTTCTTTTTTCCCGTTGGAACATTGAGTTGTAACTTAGCTTGTGATAATGATGCTGAAGAAGAAGAAGAAGAAGAAGAAGAAGAAGAAGAAGAAGACTTTTTCCTCAAAGGGTTCTTTTTTCCCGTTGGAACATTGAGTTGTAACTTAGCTTGTGAAGAAGAAGAAGAAAAAGAAGAAGAAGAAGAAGAAGAAGACTTTTTCCTCACAGGGTTCTTTTTTCCCGTTGGAACATTGAGTTGTAACTTAGCTTGTGAAGAAGAAGAAGAAAAAGAAGAAGAAGAAGAAGAAGAAGACTTTTTCCTCACAGGGTTCTTTTTCCCCGTTGGAACATTGAGTTGTAACTTAGCTTGTGAAGAAGAAGAAGAAAAAGAAGAAGAAGAAGAAGAAGAAGACTTTTTCCTCACAGGGTTCTTTTTTCCCGTTGGAACATTGAGTTGTAACTTAGCTTGTGAAGAAGAAGAAGAAGAAGAAGAAAAAGAAGAAGAAGAAGAAGAAGACTTTTTCCTCACAGGGTTCTTTTTTCCCGTTGGAACATTGAGTTGTAACTTAGCTTGTGAAGAAGAAGAAGAAGAAGAAAAAGAAGAAGAAGAAGAAGAAGACTTTTTCCTCACAGGGTTCTTTTTTCCCGTTGGAACATTGAGTTGTAACTTAGCTTGTGATAATGATGCTGATGAAGAAGAAGAAGAAGAAAAAGAAGGCGAAGAATAAAAATGAAGAAGAAGAAGAAGAAAAAGAAGAAGAAGAAAAAGAAGAAGAAGAAGAAATGACTCCATGTTTTGATATACCAAGAAGTTTTTTTATCCTTCTCTAGCTTCGTTAATCTCCTACTTGCTTGATGTTTTTGAAATGAGTATAAATTAATATTTTTATTTAAAATCCTAATTCTATTTGCTAATAGAACCAGTTAGACTTTCAAGATCCTGCGAGAAACATTTCTTAATAAATTACAATTATAAAACCTATCTTCACAATAAATATCGAAATAAATGAATAAATAATCATGCTTAACAACGTTAAAACACAATAAAAAAAATACGTTTTCCACTTGACTATTCTTAAGACCAAAAACGGTAAAAATCCTGGAATAAATGTTGCCAGGCATTTACCGTTTTAAAAACGGTTATATTGAGGTTAAGGAGTGATAGTACGGTCACCAAACCGTAAAATATAGTGATAAAGTAGGGTAAAAATAAGGCCGCCTGTATTTTACTGAAATACGGTTGAGAACCGTATATTTTTACGGAGAATTACGGTCACCAAACCGTAAAAGATAGTGATAAAGTAGGGTAAAAATAAGGCCGCCTGTATTTTACTGAAATACGGTTGAGAACCGTATATTTTTACGGAGAATTACGGTCACCAAACCGTAAAAGATAGTGATAAAGTACGGTAAAAATAATGTCGCCTGTATTTTACTGAAATACTGTTGAGAACAGTATATTTTTACGGAAAATTACGGTCACCAAACCGTAAAAGATAGTAATAAAGTAGGGTAAAATTACGGTCGCCTGTATTTTACTGAAATACGGTTGAGTACCGTACATTTTTACGGAGAATTACGGTCACCAAACCGTAAAAGATAGTGATATAGTACGGTAAAAATAATGTCGCCCGTATATTACTGAAATACGGTTGAGAACAGTATATTTTTACGGAAAATTACGGTCACCAAACCGTAAAAGATAGTGATAAAGTAGGGTAAAAATAAGGCCGCCTGTATTTTACTGAAATACGGTTGAGAACCGTATATTTTTACGGAGAATTACGGTCACCAAACCGTAAAAGATAGTGATAAAGTAAGGTAAAAATAAGGTCGCCTGTATATTACTGAAATACGGCTGAGAACCGTATATTTTTACGGAAAATTACGGGCACCAAACCGTATAAGATAGTGATAAAGTAATGTAAAAATAAGGTCGCCCGTATATTACTGAAATACGGTTGAGAAACCGTATATCTTTACGGAGAATTTCCGATTGAAATTACGGTTTTGTTAACAGTGGAGAAAAAGATGAAATAAATGAATAACCATGGTAAACCACGTTAAACTAAAATTAAAAAAAGTTTTTTAAATTGGTTACTCATTAAGGAATTATGCAACCCGTACTCATGATCCATGCAATTAGAAAACCATTGTTCTCTAACGAGCAATTAATGAATTTATCGATTTATAAGACTCAATATCTGTGATAATGAGTTTCAGTTTTGCCAATTACAGCTAATAAAGTACACTCTCTCTCTCTCTCTCTCTCTCTCTCTCTCTCTCTCTCTCTCTCTCTCTCTCTCTCTCTCTCTCTCTCTCTCTCTCATATATATATATATATATATATATATATATATATATATATATATACATATACATATATATACATTGTGTATATATATATACACATATGTATATGTATATATATATATATATATATATATAAATATGTACATATATATATATGTGTGTGTGTATCTATATATGTATATATATATATGTGTGTATATCTATGTATGTGTATATATATATATATATATATATATATATATATATATATATATATATATATTATATATATACATACACATACACACACACATATATATATATATATATATATATATATATTCCGGTCACGTCCATCGAGTAGGGGGAGAAAGAGTAGTCATACCCTAGAGAGGGAGAGGGGTCCATGTACATGTGTATTCATATTCAATATTCGTCCGTCATTTCAACGGGTCGCCTTTACTAATAATAATAACGAAAACGGCAACAACAACTAAAATACTACTACTACTACTACTACTACTACTACTACTACTACTACTACTACTACTACTACTACTACTAATAATAATAATAATAATAATAATAATAATAACAATAATAATAATAATAATAATAACATTGAAAACTGTCAAAAGACGTATCTCTTCTTATCCACAATCTTCCTCTTGTCATCTTCTATCAAAACGGAAAAAACAAGCCTGTCACTTCCACCTTGTCCGTAAGGCAAATAAAAGAGTGAACTGTCAGTCCCTCTCTTACAAATAAGCATGTGCCAGATAAAAAAATGAGTACTGTATTCAGTAAAGTCAATCTATCTAGACATGCTCGTATATACTGTGTATCTTTCAGTAAGGGAAATTTACTTTGGGTGGTATTACTGCAACGAATTATCATATCACTATAAATATATTTCTCTAGATAGTATTTAAATACTCACATTATCTTTACTTCTTTGGATGTCATTCAAATACTCGTAAATAATCAAATCACCATAATATACTTATCTGGATGTCATTTAAATACTCACATAACCTTTACTCTACTTCTATGGATATAATTTAAATACTCGTAAATAATTATATCACTCAAATATACTTCCCTAGATAGCATTTAAATACTCACATTATCTTTACTTCTATGTATGTCATTCAATTACTCGTAATAATCAAATCACCATAATATACTTATTTGGATGCCATTTAAATACTCACATTATCTTTACTTCTATGTATGTCATCCTAATACTCGTAAATATTCAAATCACTATAATATACTTCCCTAGATAGCATTTAAATACTCACAATATCTTTACTTCTATGGATGTCATTCAAATACTCGTAAATAATCAAATCACCTTAATATACTTCCCAAGATATCATTTAAATACTCACATTATCTTTACTTCTTTGGATGTCATTCAAATACTCGTAAATAATCAAATCAGCCTAACATACTTCCCTAGATAGCATTTAAATACTCACAATATCTTTACTTCTATGGATGTCATTCAAATACTCGTAAATAATCAAATCACCTTAATATACTTCCCAAGATATCATTTAAATACTCACATTATCTTTACTTCTTTGGATGTCATTCAAATACTCGTAAATAATCAAATCACCATAATATACTTCCCTAGATAGCATTTAAATACTCACAATATCTTTACTTCTATGGATGTCATTCAAATACTCGTAAATAATCAAATCACCTTAATATACTTCCCAAGATATCATTTAAATACTCACATTATCTTTACTTCTTTGGATGTCATTCAAATACTCGTGAATAATCAAATCAGCCTAACATACTTCCCTAGATAGCATTTAAATACTCACAATATATTTACTTCTATGGATGTCATTCAAATACTCGTGAATAATCAAATCAGCCTAACATACTTCCCTAGATAGCATTTAAATACTCACAATATATTTACTTCTATGGATGTCATTCAAATACTCGTACATAATCAAATCACCATAATATACTTCCCAAGATATCATTTAAATACTCACAATATCTTTACTTCTATGGATGTCATTCAAATACTCGTAATAATCAAATCACCATAATATACTTCCCAAGATAGCATTTAAATACTCACATTATCTTTACTTCTATGGATGTCATTCAAATACTCGTAATAATCAAATCACCATAATATACTTCCCAAGATATCATTTAAATACTCACATTATCTTTACTTCTATGTATGTCATTCAAATACTCGTAATAATCAAATCACCATAATATACTTCCCTAGATAGCATTTAATTACTCACAATATCTTTATTTCTATGGATGTCCTTCAAATACTCGAAAATAATCAAATTACCATAATATACTTCCCTAAATATCATTTAAATACTCACATTATCTTTACTTCTATGGATGTCATTCAAATACTCGTAATAATCAAATCACCCTAATATACTTCCCAAGATATCATTTAAATACTCACATTATCTTTACTTCTATGTATGTCATTCAAATACTCGTAATAATCAAATCACCATAATATACTTCCCAAGATATCATTTAAATACTCACATTATCTTTACTTCTTTGGATGTCATTCAAATACTCGTGAATAATCAAATCAGCCTAACATACTTCCCTAGATAGCATTTAAATACTCACAATATATTTACTTCTATGGATGTCATTCAAATACTCGTGAATAATCAAATCAGCCTAACATACTTCCCTAGATAGCATTTAAATACTCACAATATATTTACTTCTATGGATGTCATTCAAATACTCGTACATAATCAAATCACCATAATATACTTCCCAAGATATCATTTAAATACTCACAATATCTTTACTTCTATGGATGTCATTCAAATACTCGTAATAATCAAATCACCATAATATACTTCCCAAGATATCATTTAAATACTCACATTATCTTTACTTCTATGGATGTCATTCAAATACTCGTACATAATCAAATCACCATAATATACTTCCCAAGATATCATTTAAATACTCACATTATCTTTACTTCTATGGATGTCATTCAAATACTCGTAATAATCAAATCACCATAATATACTTCCCAAGATATCATTTAAATACTCACATTATCTTTACTTCTATGGATGTCATTCAAATACTCGTACATAATCAAATCACCATAATATACTTCCCAAGATATCATTTAAATACTCACAATATCTTTACTTCTATGGATGTCATTCAAATACTCGTAATAATCAAATCACCATAATATACTTCCCAAGATATCATTTAAATACTCACATTATCTTTACTTCTATGGATGTCATTCAAATACTCGTAATAATCAAATCACCATAATATACTTCCCAAGATATCATTTAAATACTCACATTATCTTTACTTCTATGTATGTCATTCAAATACTCGTAATAATCAAATCACCATAATATACTTCCCTAGATAGCATTTAATTACTCACAATATCTTTATTTCTATGGATGTCCTTCAAATACTCGAAAATAATCAAATTACCATAATATACTTCCCTAAATATCATTTAAATACTCACATTATCTTTACTTCTATGGATGTCATTCAAATACTCGTACATAATCAAATTACCATAATATACTTATCCGGATGCCATTTAAACACCATTATGAATTTCTTTACTCAAAAACATCTAAACTCTTCTAGAAGCAAATTGAACACTTCTTCCTCTGATTTTCTATTCGCTTCCCAAGTGAAGAAACTTTCTCAATGAACCCACATCTCCACGTTGTATTATTATTCTCATTTAATACTCGAGAATAAATAAAGTTATTCAAATACGACCCTTAATGTTACTCAATGACCCTAAAGAAATGAATACACAAGTAGTAGTACTTGCATAAATTACTTATGGCATAATACTCTACAGTATATACCAAACCTTAAAAGGTTTAAAGGCCACTCATGAATAGCAGACGCAAGGGACAGTGACACTGCCCTATCAAGCTGGACAATGCTTTAGAGACTGACCATATATACATGGGTCAGCGCCCAAGCCCCCTCTCTACCTAAGTTAGGACCAAGGAGGGCCAGGCCATAGCTGCTGATGACTCAGCAGGTAAACATATAGGCTCCACCCAAAAAACCCATCTTTAGCTCACAAGGATGGTAAGATTGCAGCGACCAAAGAAACTAATAAGTTTGAACGGGACTCGAACCCCAGTCTGGCGTTCACCAGTCATGGACATTACCACATCGGCCACCACAACCCTATACTACACCAAAATCCCACAGCTTTTAGTCAGAAATAAAAATAACAGTCCACGTCCATTAATATTGTGATATGTCTTAATCCCTTAAATACCAAAAGAATTTCGGGTTGGACTATATTCAGTGTTTAGTTGAAGTTACTCAAATTCAACACCATGTAGCTAAAATCTGTCAAGCTAAGGCCGGGAGCACACTAGCAACTCTGTGGCGCCACAAAGCCACAGCATCGTGTGGCGGGCATGTGGTCTCTCATAGGTTTCCATTGTTTTCAAATTTTGCCGCGCAAACTAGCGACTGTGGCAAGCGACTGTGGCTCTCTGTCGCTCATCCCCGCCACAGGCGTGGCGTGGCTTTGTGGCGCCACAGAGTCGCTAGTGTGCTCCCGGCCTAACAGTATGACCATTCATTATGAACCAAAACAAGCAAAAAAAATTAATAGCGTTACAAATTTTAAAAGATACTATTCCAAATTAATTTCAGACCTCAAACTTAATTCTTAAATGTAATTAAAGCTAGGAGTTACCTTTGCATTGCAGTAGACGAAGAGCGCTTCCAAAATCTGCAAATGCTTCCAAAACCTGGACTCTTTCTTCTGGAATCTTTTCCCTCAAATCTGTAATAAAAGATACAGAAAGTAAGAATTAAACAATTAAATGCCTCTTGTGATTACTAAACCTGTTCATATAAAAGTAATAAATCAAAACTGATTAGGATAAAGCGATTATATAAGGTAAAATACCACTGCTGAACATTGGCCTTTAGTTTACGAACATTCGTCAAGTTTATTTGTAAGGTTATATGGGCTTATATTTACAAATATTCATCAAGTTTATTTGTAAAGTTGTACGGGCTTATATTTACAAATATTCGTCAACTTTATTTGTAAAGTTATATGGGATTATATTTACAAATATTCATCAAGTTTATTTGTAAGGTTATATGGGCTTATATTCACAACCATTCGTCAAGTTTATTTGTAAGGTTATATGGGCTTATATTTACAAATATTCGTCAAGTTTATTAGTAAAGTTATATGGGCTTATATTTACAAATATTCATCAAGTTTATTTGTAAAGTTATATGGGCTTATATTTACAAATATTCGTCAAGTTTATTTGCAAGGTTATATGAGCTTATATTTACAAATATTCGTCAAGTTTATTTGCAAGGTTATATGGGCTTATATTTACAAATATTCGTCAAGTTTATTTGTAAAGTTATATGGGCTTATAGGCTATTTACAAACATTCGACAAGTTTATTTGCTAAGTTATATGGGCTTATAGGCTATTTACAAACATTCGTCAAGTTTATTTGAGGGGTAGATGGAGATGGATTGAACATGCTCTTGGCACTCCCCAAGAATTATTAGTTCACCAGCCGTTCAGCTGGGCCCCACAAGGCACTAGGCGAGTTGGAAGACCCAGGCCCACATGGCTGAGGACTATGAAGCACAAAGTAAGAGATGATGATGAATGGAGAAGTATTGAATTAAAAGCTCAAGATAGAGACTGGCGAAATCCAACCGAGGCCCTTTCTGTCAATAGGCGTAAGAGGAGATGATGATGATGAGATTTGTGTCTGGATGGAAACGAGGCCCAGAAACTGTAATACGCTGGTTCTATCATGCAATCATATGCCATACCTAATGCAGGTCAAGGGACCGTAAAAAGTTATCAACTCGATTACGAATGCAGTAGTACAGTACTTCGGTTTACGAGTTTAGTCGGTTCTGGGAGCGAGCTCGCAACCCTAAATACTCATAAATTAAAACCATTTTTCCAATAGGATATAAAGGATATTCACTTATGCATATACCGCTTTTTAAGTTTGTAATGTTATTTAAGGAATAAATTATAATCATTCATAATCAAAATAGAAACATATTGACAGATTAACTTGCGCTTTACCTATGAGGAGGAGGAGGAGGAGGAGGAGGAGGAGGAGGAGGAGGAGGAGGAGGAGGAGGAGGAGGAGGAGGAGGAGGAGGAGGAGGAGGAGGAGGGAGTTACTACTTGGAATGAGAATATCTCTATGAGATTTTCTGGTAAAACATTATGAGTTCTCTCTCTTGAACAACGTTCACCACCACTAAATGAACCACCTAATTTAAGCTTTCTAGATACTTGGTCGTCTTTTTTTACACTTACGTATAATTTTAATAAGGAACTTAACTAGGGAATTCTGCCATTGCCTCTTCTTTAATATTTCAGAAAAATGGGTATAAATCACCTGAACATGGCATGATCAGTGTAAGAGTGGCATTTGTGAACCACTTGAAGAAATCATACTAGCTAGGTTGGTAGCGTCGCGGGCTTCTGTTTCAGAGGTCCCGAGTTCGCGAGTGTTAGACCTTCTACCGGGGGGTATTCCCCAGGGTGGCGCCGGGGGGGGGAAGGTTAGAGGGGGCTAGTGATAGTCCCTGCTGGCTTATGGTCGCCCGAGCAGAATGATGTAGATCTTCTGAGTGGAGACCTAAAACCCACAACTTTAACTTTTTTAAACTTTAGTACTCGTTCACAAAAACCTTAGATGTCAGGATGCCAAAAAGTGTCAAATCAATCAATCAATCAACCACAAAAAAAGCACATACGGAGGGACATTCTACTTCTGAACCGATAAAATGCTCGTAAACCTCATTTTAAATTTTCATGCTCCTATACCGATTGGCTCGTATTCAGTGTTACTCGTAAACCGAGGCACTACTGTACTCTAATCTCTCAAATTCAAAGAGCCAACCTAAGCTACTTTATGAATCATACGGTTTAAGTTACTTTTCCAGACTTTGCCAGTTTGCCTACTATGGTTTATGAAGATTTGTTTAAACAAATTTATACTTATGTATATATTACCCTTTAGTTCTTGTTTTACAGGTATACAATATCAATATAATCAATATATCAAGATAAACTAGATGCATAGAATAAAAACACTTGTGTGTGGCATTACTCCAGATCTTGAGAGTTGTATAGCTCTTGCTAGTATAAGGTTAGTAGGCTATACAGTATTGGATTAATAATGTATCAAGATTTATTTTTAACATACTACATTGTGTTTTTATTAGAGAATATCATTTCAAAGAACATTACAACTAAACACTGGTAAACTTTACTTAAATACAATACAGCAGTACTGTACAGTATAAGCAGTAAACACAATCTACCTGTATATCATTTCAATACTGTACACTATGTTATGTAAACAATATATTTATATATATATATATATATATATATATATATATATATATATATATATAAATATATATATACTGTACAGTATATACATACATGATATTGATATATATATATATATATATATATATATATATATATATATATATATATATATATATGTATGTATGTATATACTGTACAGTATATATATATATATATATATGTATGTATATATATATACTGTATATATATATATATATATATATACATATATATATACTGTATATATATATATATATATATATATATATATATATATATATATATATATATATATATATATAAAATGTATATACTATACAGTGTACAGTATTCACTGCCTATATTGTAGTTCAAAATCAAAACAATTTTAATGTGAACCCAGCCTAGGATAACCTGAATATAATTATTCATCAAAATATATGTAGTTTGCCAACAAACAACCTAGACCATGCCTTGCATCATTAGAATGGTCTTTTACTTTACCAAGAATAAAAATAACTGAAATAAATGATGTCATTTAATCAAATCCTACATGATAACAATAATCTCTGTAGACTATCCTTAACTATTTATCATAGCATAATTAACTTGAGAGAAAATTACCATTGCAGGCTAGCCTACCGTACACTCAATAGGTCTTGCATCGGCTGCCTATTTAATACAGTAGTGTATAAGAAAAATTTATTATTTGTTAGCACGACATGTAAGATTTGTATGATCAAATTATTGTAATTAAAACTTGTTTTCTGTCCTTTGCTATTTTTTCAATATTTAATAAGCAACATTTCTCCGTTTTGTACACGAATGTATCTAGTTCTTATCTCGACTTTTAAAAGATTCCTGATTATAGCTAGGCTTATCTGTGGTTTTTTAGGTTTTAACTATAATATGTATACTGCATACTGTTTAGTCAATATTTCTTAAGTGCCATGATTAGGTACTTACAGGTTTATTAGACATTTTATTTTTTGTTTACTTACTTTTGAAATATGTCTCCTTTTACATAATGCTTTAGACAAATGTTTAATATACTGTATATATGACTACTATTATCAGCTACCAAACTACAGTACAGTATTATCAAGGCACAAACCTACTACCTAACTATGAATAATGCAAATTGGTTATCAGCCCTAATGGTCTGAGGTTAGCCTCTTTTGCTAATTTTTCATAAAAGAACATAAACGTACAAAAACCCTATCAAGGAATTATCATAAAAAATAACTGTTTAAGTAAGTAAAGAGGGTGTCCCCTACCTAGGACCATACAGGACCTGACATCCCATGTTAGGTTAGTTTATAAATCGTCCATGTATCTCACTCTTTAAAGATTTATGATGCTCTAGGTCAGGCTAGGCTGGGGGATAAAATTATAGTTACAGACGGAACAACATTTTGAATAGAAAAATATAGTTTCCCTGTGAAAAATGATGTGTTTTCACTGAATTTGACTTCCATTTCATCAGGAAATAAACCAAAAACCAGTTAGACCATAAGAACAGAGATATCTTTAAAAAATCAAAAAGTTTTGCTCAACCGTGCGCACGCTTCGCTCGTGAAAAAAAGAGAAACAACAAGCTCCTATATACTGGTAAGTGGTACATGCTGAGCTGCGCACGCTAACCCCCTTATTATTATTTCTTAGATAATTAAGTTTTTATTTCCAGTGAAAATAAGTCCTTATTTTAAGAAAACAGACTTTTTCAAAAGAAAAAACTATTTCTTAGTAGAAAAGCTTTTCCTGTCCGTAACTATAATAAAACCGGCTAGGGTGTCACATCAGCCAAGATCTGGTACCCTAGGTTAGGTTAGGATAGGATAGAATGTAAGCCCATAATCTGCATAGCCAGTCATAGCAGATATGGATTACCTTAATATGAGTGATTGAAATTTATCTATCCAATTTTCATTGTATACTTCTCTCATGAACTCGGACTTAAACATATATGTAATATATTTACATGTTCTCCTCACATTAATTTGACTCTTAAGGTTTATTATTAACACAATCTTGCTATGTACAGTCCTCTTCATTTACGGAACTGTTCTCAGAAACATTCTGGTGTCACATAAAGAAAATATTTTACTTAACTTTTCTGGTGTCAAAAAAAAAATCATAACTATTGCATCCTTGATAAAAAACTATTTGATTTTCATTAACAATAGAACTAAAATAGTAATTTCGTATTCTATGAATACTGATGTTGACGTATATTAGTATTATAAAGAAATTAAGAGAATATGTACTATCCATAGGTAGGCCTAGCCCTAAAATTATCATAACTACTGTATTGTTGTTGAATAAACAATTTGATTTTTCTTAACAGTAGAAGTAAAATAGTAATTTCGTGTTCTATAGATATTAATATCAACAATATATTAGTATTATAAAGAAATTAAGAGTATATGTACTAACTTTACATAGGCCTAGCCCTACCTAACCTACCCAGGATCCTAATGGAGAAAATTGCATGGAAAAGCATAAAATCAAAATCCCAAAGAAATAAAACTTTGTTAAACTTTGTTAATTAAAAATACCTTAACATTGATATCAACGAAGTTAATTTTTCGAGCAATTGTAAAACAACTAACAATATACAAATATTTCATTAAATAACCCCCAAAAAAGATTATATCAATCAACAATAACCACTTTCAAAGAAAGTCAATTTTTTCAAACAGTTGTAAAACAAAGTTAACAAATATACAAACATTTCATTAAATAACCCAACGGGATGTTATACATATATATTCACATACCTTCAACGAAAAACACTTTGGAGAAAAATTTTGTTTTTTTTAGCCAAAGTTATCCTTTTAATTCCACACAAGTTTGTGTTTTGTAGGTAATTCAACACCGCAATTATAATTCGCACTTTTTTGGATTATATTAAAATGCTATTTAGTTTTAAAACTAATTGAACAACACAAAAATAAACAAAACTCGCATATCTCATAAACAAACTAATGTTATGGGAGACATGTTTGTTGACATATGACGTAAGCTACTAGCTCCCTCAGTAGCCAGTTAGTATTAACAATGTCATCTTAATTCTTAAGTATATAACAAATTTGTCTTAAGAAATTGATTGTTAGAAAATATATTATTTCTAATATTAGTAACACGTAATATTAGATATCACAATTATAATCAAGTTCAGGTTCTGGGGTGAGGCATCGTAGCCTTTGCAACGGCGCCTCCAAAGTTTACCTTCTTATACTGTTTTGTGTTTTCTTCCACATCAGGTTTAATACTTCTTTTTTTTTTCTATATTTGTTTCACTAAATGAAAATAATCATACTGTTTTCATTAGGTCTTCCTCGTATGGTTGTTGTAGCTCAATTACTTCATTCCTTTCTTTTCTATATTCCTAGCAAAACAACAAAAAATGTATCAAATCTTCCTCCTCATTTTCACAAAAATTACAGTTTACATTCCGCCCATTGTGTCTACTTACAATATTTAGTTTTAACGTATTGGTTCTTGCTCTAAAAAATATAACTGAAGTAAATATATTGTCCTAAAGTAACTCTTCTTTAATTTCTTTCTTCCACGTTCTATATATTTCTAAGCTCACTTTACTTTCCATTTCTTCTTTCCACTTTTCAGTATCCCACTTTCTGGTTTCCGATTTTATATCTGCTTTGTTCCTTCTTCTTATCTGTCTTATGCTTATACTTAATTATTTTAAGTACTTTGCAAGTTGTTTCCACCATCCTGCTTCTTTTTTCTTGAATATCCAGGATAATTGTTTTCAGTATTTCCTTCTTCCCATTCACGCTACGATTTAAGTACTTGCTGTGGCCTGATTGGTAACGTCTCTGCCTGGTGTTTGCCAGTCGGGGGTTCGAGTCCCGCTCAGACTCTTTAGTGCCATTAGTGTCTGCAACCTTACCATCCTTGTGAGGTAAGGTTGGGGGGTTTGGGGGAGCCTATAGGTCTATCAGCCACAGACCTGGCCCTCCCTGGTCCTAGCTTGGGTGAAGAGGAGGCTTGGACGCTGATCATATATGGTCAGTCTCTAGGGCATTGTCCTGATTGCTAGGGCAATGTCACTGTCCCTTGCCTCTGCTATTTATGAGCGATCTTTAATGATCCCTAGTCAATGATGTTGAAGTTAGGGCGTAGGCGCACAAGTGCAGATAACAAAGATGGCTCACCTACATTATATATATTTCAATAATCTCCTTTATCACGTAGTTTTTTTATAATTTCTCTTTTATTCGCTGTCCCATATTACAATAACTTATTTCTCCCTTCGTGTTATCTATCTACAGTCTTAAAGGTGTGGTTTTTGTAGTACGATATTTCTGTCGATATTTCTGCCATTTTTAGAACAAAAATACGACCACTATTTACCTAACAGTCTTATCGAAATATACATAGCCATCGTATTATAAAACCCTTTATACGCTTGGCTTATTTCTTAGCATATTCTTTTTTCCTATCCAGGTAAGAACGGGTCTCTGTGGGATAAAGGATAATATTATTAGTCCAATTTCCGAGACTGCTTTCTTCGGCATTACGACTTTTGGACTACGAGATTGATATTCAAGGAAGGATTATTTTGACGGTTTATTTTTTCATATCAAAAATGCTTATTTTGAGATGTAGACTAAATTGTGCACTGAGAGAGAGAGAGAGAGAGAGAGAGAGAGAGTGAGAGAGAGAGAGAGAGAGAGAGAGAGAGAGAGAGAGAGAGAGAGAGAGAGACCAATGCTTTTTAACGAATACAAATCACAAAAAGAGGTGCATTTTCGTATCTTGATGACGAGGGTAAAAGTTTTTTTTAATAGAAATATTTAGTCAAAATGAAAAAAAATGCAAAAAAAAAACCAAGATATATATAGAAAAACCTGAAGTGTCACTTTATCCTGGTAATGGAAGAAATTATAATATATATATATATATATATATATATATATATATATATATATATATATATATATATACTCGTTCTCGTAGCTAAAAACAATAAGGATAAAAATATACAATTATAGTATCTATAACAACATAGGTCAAATTGTATAAAATCCTCTTGAAGAGGAGGATTTTCACAATATCCTGATGCTGAAGATAAGAAGAGATTGATTATCCTCATTCAAAGTAATTTTCGAATAAAGAAAAAGGAAATATTCCAGGAAGGACAAAGATTAACCCCAGCATCCTGATGACGAAAGAGAGAAGAGGATATGTGAACAGTTCGTGTATACAGGTATCATTATCAGCCGTTGCGAGTCCACTGCAGGACAAAGGTCTCAGACATGTCCTTCCACATACGCGTCTGTTTATGGTTTATACTAGTTTACATCCGCAAACTTTCTTAGTTCGTCAATCCGTCGTCTTATCTTCATTTCCATGCTTCTTTTACAATGTCTAGGGACCCATTCTGTTATTCTTAATGTCCATTTATTATTTGTCATTCTCATTATATGTCCTGCCCATGTTCATTTCTTTTTCTTACATGTTGTTAGAATATCCTCTACTTTAGGTTGCTCTCGTATCCATGTTGTTCTTTTTCTGTTTCTTATCGTTATTCCCATCATTATTCTTGCCATAGCTCTTTGGGTTAAAACTAGCTTTATCTCCTAAAGCTTTATGATAATATGACAGTGGTCTTCCACTGCCTTGGGTTAGAGTTCTCTTGCTTGAGGCTACACTCGGGCACACTATTCTATCTAATTTATCTTCCTCTAGTCTTGTTAAAGCTTTATAGTTTATATATGAAATATTTATTTTGATGTTACTGTTCTTAAGATATTCTATTATTCTTTGTTTCCTTTCCTCGCTGGGCTATTTTCCCTGTTGGGACCCCTGGGCTTATAGCATCCTGCTTTTCCAACAAGGGTTGTAACTTAGCAAGTAATAATAATAATAATAATAATAATAATAATAATAATAATAATAATAATAATAATACAGGCTCGATCCAGTCCCCACTGGCCTTGCCTTGTCTTTCAAAAGGCTCATTCAGAAAAAAGTACTCTAGAGGTTTTATTCATGGAATAATGAATAAAATGTGGAATGATTTTCCCAACTGAATTAGTTGAATCGGTGGAACTCAAGAAGTTTAAACTTTGCGCAAAAGATTTTCTGCTGAGAAATTTAATATAAGTCTTGGTTCATTTTCAGCATACTACTTATTTGTTAAATGCTGTTATCTATCTTAATATACATGTATATTTTTTTCTTTTACTCTAAGTTTCTATAGATTATTCTTTACTTCCCCGTTTCTTTTCCTCAGTGGGTTGCTTTATTTGTTTTAAAGATTTTAAAGGCTGCTTATAAATATTAGATGACAGGACAATGCCCTAGAGACCGACCATATATATATATATATATATATATATATATATATATATATATATATATATATGCAGAATATATATATATATATACATATATATATATATAAATATATATATATATATATATATATATAAATATATATATATACTGTATATATAAACACATATATATGCAGAATATATATATATATATATATATATATATATATATATATACATATATATATATATATATATATATATATATATATATATATATATATTCTGCATATATATATATATATATATTCTGCATATATATATATATGTATATATATACAGTATATATATATATATATATATATTCTGCATATATATATATGTATATATATAAATATACATATGTATATATATATATATATATATATACTGTATATATATATATATATATATATATATATATACATATATGATTAACACCCAAGCTCCCCTTTCCACCCAAAACTAGTATCAGG
>NC_090760.1:4113001-4128001 GCF_036898095.1 Palaemon carinicauda | reverse complement strand
AAATCAAATATTTTGAGTCTATTTTTGTTTAAAAGGAATTTTATTTCATGCAGTTAATTCTAACAGTTTCTATCATAATGCATGTTACTGTTTTGTGTTTTTATAAAATCAAATATTTTTATTTTAGTTTTGTTTAAAAGGAATTTTATTTCATGCAGTTAATTATAACAGTTTCTATCATAATGCATGTTACTGTTTTGTGTTTTTATAAAATCAAATATTTTTATTTTATTTTTGTTTAAAGGGAATTTTATTTCCTGCAGTTAACTCTAACAATTCCTATAATAATGCATGTTACTGTTTTGTGATTTTATAAAATCAAATATTTTTATTTTATTTTTGTTTAAAGGGAATTTTATTTCCTGCAGTTAACTCTAACAATTCCTATAATAATGCATGTTACTGTTTTGTGATTTTATAAAATCAAATATTTTTATTTTGGTTTTGTTCAAAGGGAATTTTATTTCATGCAGTTAATTCTAACAGTTTCTATCATAATGCATGTTACTGTTTTGTGATTTTATAAAATCAAATATTTTTATTTTGGTTTTGTTCAAAGGGAATTTTATTTCATGCAGTTAATTCTAACAGTTTCTATCATAATGCATGTTACTGTTTTGTGATTTTATAAAATCAAATATTTTTATTTTGGTTTTGTTCAAAGGGAATTTTATTTCATGCAGTTAATTCTAACAATTCCTATCATAATGCATGTTACTCTTTTGTGTTTTTATAAAATCAAATATTTTGAGTTAATTTTGTTTAAAGGGAATTTTATTTCGTGCAGTTAATTCCAACAGTTTCTATCATAATGCATGGAATAATTTCAATTTATGATGAAATCTCAGAATGAGTGCCAAACATATTATTATTATTATTATTATTATTATTATTATTATTATTATTATTATTATTATTATCATCATTATTATTATTATTATTATTATTATTATTATTATTATTATTATTATTATTATTATTATTACTTGATATCATCATCATCATTATTATTATTATTATTATTATTATTATTATTATCATTATTATTACTTGATATCATCATCATCATTATTATTATTATTATTATTATTATTATTATTATCATTACTTGATATCATCATCATCATTATTATTATTATTATTATTATTATCATTATTATTACTTGATATCATCATCATTATTATTATTATTATTATTATTATTATTATTATTATTATTATTATTATTACTTGCTAATATTATTATTATCATTACTAGCAAAGATTCGTCTCTTCTTCCTACCATTAATGGCACCATGGCGTTCGGGTCAATTAAGTTGTAAGCTCTAACAAGACCTTTTCAACCAGGTGACAGCCGAAGCTGATACATTGAAGATCTTAAGGTTTATTATCCAATTAGTTTCTTCATGATATTCGCTCTTCGGGATTCTATTTTTGAACTGCATTCGTAAAAGCAAGGCTTATTGAAGCAGTGTACGTTTTCTGAAATCATATTTTTTCATATATATTTGTTATCCTTTTAATCTATAACTTCTGTGGGTAATCAAAAATTTAGAATGGAATCTATTTTCTTTTTGTATCATATATATATATATATATATATATATATATATATATATGTATATATATTTATATATATATATGTATATATATTTATATATATATATATATATATATATATATATATATATATATATATATATATATATACAACAACAACAACAACAACAACAACAACAACAAATGCAGCCGTTTCTAGACGTTTTGAATTATGAAATAGAATCAAAAATTGACTCCCGAAAGTATTCAAAATGCAAAAAGTGATCAAAATCAGCCCAATCCCACACGGACCAAAAATCAATTTTTCTTAAATTAAAAGTTAAAAATGAAATTATCAGATAAAAAAAACACCTTCTACTCTCCTAAAATATTCAAAATGGAAAAAAAAAATCAACTTATAAGACAGTCTGTGCAACCAATTTCACTTGAACCAAAAATTCATTTTCCATAAACTAGAAGATAAATATGAAATTATAAATGATAAGAGACATATTTACTCCCCTTAAAATATTCAAAATACAAAAAAGTCCTCTTAAAATATTCAAAATAAAAAAGTCCTATTAAAATATTCAAAATACAAAAAAGGCCCTAAGATATTCAAATTACAAAAAAGGCCCTAAGATATTCAAATTACAAAAAAGGCCCTAAGATATTAAAAAAAAAATACCATTAAAATATTCAATATATAAAAAAGTCCCCTTAGAATATTCAAAATACACAAAAGTCCCCTTAATATATTCAAAATAAAAAAATTTCTTAAAATATTCAAAATACAAAAGATGCCCTAAAATATACAAAATAAAAAAAAAATCCTTCGAATATTCAATATATAAATAAGTCCCCTTAAAATACTCAAAATACAAAAAAGTCTCATTAAAATGTTCAAAATACAAAAAATCCCTTAAAATACTAAATATATATATAAAAAAGTCCCCTTACTATATTCAAAATACACAAAAGCCCCCTCAAGATATTCAAAATCCAAAAAAAAAAAAAAAAAAAAAAAAAAATCCTCCTTCCAGACAGTCTGAGCAACCAATTGTCCTTAAAGAGGGCGTCGATCGCAGAGGCAATCTGTCGATCCCTTCTGCCAAAATTGGCTACCTGGAATCCCTCGCTGATTCACAACGATATTTGTAGAGTCTCGGTTTTTTTGGAAGGTTTCCAGATCCTGGAACTTTAACACATATGTGTCTGTCTGATCATAAGGGGCGGGGGTGTTTGTACGGGAGGGATGGGGAAGGTATGGGAAGGATGGGAAAGGATGGGGAAGGTTGAGGAGAGAGAGGGGAGATATGGGGATAGAATGTAGAGAAGGAGGAGGAGGAGGAGGAGGAGAAGGAAGAGGAAGAAGAGGAGAAGGAGGAGGAGGAGGAGAAGGAAGAGGAAGAGGAGGAGGGATTTTGTTAGACCTGTTATGTTTGTGAGTAGACTACACAAACGACTGAAGGTGGAGGGAAATTGGAGGGAGAAGTAGAAGTAGGAGGGAGATAGGGAGGTAGTAGACGGAGGTAAAGGTAGGAGGGGGAGAAGGGATAGGTAATAGGAGGTAGGAAAAGATAGGGGAGATATGAGAATAGAGTGAGGAAGAAGAGAAGAGGTTTTGTTAGAGATAGGTTAGTGCGTAGGTTACATAAGCTGTTGAAGGGGGGAGGTAGGAGAAGGAGGGGAGAGATATGCGGGTAGAGAGAGGGGCAGGATGATGGTCTATTATTATTATTATTATTATTATTATTATTATTATTACAAGCTAAGCTACAACCCTAGTTGGAAAAACAAGGATGCTATAAACCCAAGGGCTCCAACAGGGAGAAATAGCCTCCTGTTTAGGCAAGGAAACAAGGAAATAAATAAACTACAAAAGAAATAACGACCAATCAAAAAAATATTTCCAGAACAGTAACAACATTAAATTAGGTCTTTCATACAAAAACTATAAAAATTTCAGAAAAACGAGAGGAAGAGAAATAGAATAATATAGTGTGCCTGAGTGTACCATCAAGAAAGGGATGTCCTGTTAGTACGTGGGCTACACAAGCTGTTGAAAGGAGGAAAATTAGAAAAGTAATTCAAGGAGCTTTGTAAGCTTATTGTTTTTATTGCTGTTGATATGTAATCGAGCATTATTTTGATTATTCATTCTTCTACGTATCTATATTTTGTTTTTCTTGTTCGAGTTTTGTTATCTTCTCTTTTAATTAGGCATTTTCCTTCGAGTAATCTTGTTGTGGATGTTCATAACTCTGTCTTTCTCAAGTGATGTAATAATAATAATAATAATAATAATAATAATAATAATAATAATAATAATAATAATAATAATAATAATAAGTTAAGGGTTTGCTAAAATCCTTCTATCTACAATTTTTTTTCGTTGATGTCCTTATGAAGAATTTTAGACTGAAAAAGAGAGACAGGAAATAGGGAGAATTCTACAATAATGAAGGCAATTTTATGGGGGGGGGGGTTGATTATATGCTATTGAATAAAAAAAAAAAACTTGTAGCAAAGAAGCAAATAAAGAGAACCTTTGACAAAAGCATAACAACCTAAAATGGAAATGGGCCCATAAAAAACCTTTGACAAAAGCATAACAACCTAAAATGGAAATGGATCCATAAAAACCTTTGACAAAAGCATAACAACCTAAAATGGAAATGGATCCATAAAAATAAACCTTTGACAAAAGCCTAACAACCTAAAATGGAAATGGACCCATAAAAAACCTTTGACAAAAGCATAACAACCTAAAATGGAAATGGACCCATAAAAAACCTTTGACAAAAGCATAACAACCTATAATGGAAATGGACCCATTAGAAAGACCTTTGACACAAGCATAACAACCTAAAATGGAAATGGACCCATGAAATAAATCTTTGACAAAAGCATAACAACCTAAAATGGAAATGGACCCATGAAATAAATCTTTGACAAAAGCATAACAACCTAAAATGGAAATGGACCCATGAAAAAGACCTTTGACACAAGCAAAACCACCTAAAATGGAAATGGACCCATAAAAAACCCCATTGACAAAAGCATAACAACCTAAAATGGAAATGGACCCATAAAAGAAATCTTTTACAAAGGCATAACAACCTAAAATGGATATTGACCCATAAAAAACCTTTGACAATAGCATAACAACCTAAAATGTAAATGGACATATAAAAAAAAAATTGACAAAAGCATAACCACCTAAAATGTAAATGGACCCACAAAATAAACCTTTGACAAAAGCATAAAAACCTAAAATGGAAATGGACCCATAAAAAACCTTTGACACAAGCAAAACCACCTAAAATGGAAATGGACCCACAAAATAAACCTTTGACAAAAGCATAAAAACCTAAAATGGAAATGGACCCATAAAAAACCTTTGACACAAGCAAAACCACCTAAAATGGAAATGGACCCACAAAATAAACCTTTGACAAAAGCATACCAACCTAAAATGGAAATGGACCCATAAAAAACCTTTGACACAAGCAAAACCACCTAAAATGGAAATGGACCCACAAAATAAACCTTTGACAAAAGCATACCAACCTAAAATGGAAATGGACCCATAAAAAACCTTTGACACAAGCAAAACCACCTAAAATGGAAATGGACCCACAAAATAAACCTTTGACAAAAGCATACCAACCTAAAATGGAAATGGACCCATAAAAAACCTTTGACACAAGCAAAACCACCTAAAATGGAAATGGACCCACAAAATAAACCTTTGACAAAAGCATACCAACCTAAAATGGAAATGGACCCATAAAAAACCTTTGACACAAGCAAAACCACCTAAAATGGAAATGGACCCACAAAATAAACCTTTGACAAAAGCATAAAAACCTAAAATGGAAATGGACCCATAAAAAACCTTTGACACAAGCAAAACCACCTAAAATGGAAATGGACCCACAAAATAAACCTTTGACAAAAGCATAAAAACCTAAAATGGAAATGGACCCATAAAAAACCTTTGACACAAGCAAAACCACCTAAAATGGAAATGGACCCACAAAATAAACCTTTGACAAAAGCATAAAAACCTAAAATGGAAATGGACCCATAAAAAACCTTTGACACAAGCAAAACCACCTAAAATGGAAATGGACCCACAAAATAAACCTTTGACAAAAGCATACCAACCTAAAATGGAAATGGACCCATAAAAAACCTTTGACACAAGCAAAACCACCTAAAATGGAAATGGACCCACAAAATAAACCTTTGACAAAAGCATACCAACCTAAAATGGAAATGGACCATAAAAAACCTTTGACACAAGCAAAACCACCTAAAATGGAAATGGACCCACAAAATAAACCTTTGACAAAAGCATACCAACCTAAAATGGAAATGGACCCATAAAAAACCTTTGACACAAGCAAAACCACCTAAAATGGAAATGGACCCACAAAATAAACCTTTGACAAAAGCATACCAACCTAAAATGGAAATGGACCCATAAAAAACCTTTGACACAAGCAAAACCACCTAAAATGGAAATGGACCCACAAAATAAACCTTTGACAAAAGCATAAAAACCTAAAATGGAAATGGACCCATAAAAAACCTTTGACACAAGCAAAACCACCTAAAATGGAAATGGACCCACAAAATAAACCTTTGACAAAAGCATAAAAACCTAAAATGGAAATGGACCCATAAAAGAAATCTTTTACAAAGGCATAACAACCTAAAATGGATATTGACCCATAAAAAAACCTTTGACAAAAGCATAACAACCTAAAATGGAAATGGACCCATAAAAGAAATCTTTTACAAAGGCATAACAACCTAAAATGGATATTGACCCATAAAAAACCTTTGACAAAAGCATAACAACCTAAAATGGAAATGGACCCAAACAGGAAAAACTCCAAATGAGAACAGGGTCCCTCCATGACCGCGTTCTCGAGTCTAGTACTTTAACACGTTCACTTGTCGTGTTTCTTTTGTCATTTCTAATTAATTTTATGCAAAGGCAATTTGCATTCAAAAGGAAGATCTTTGTAAACAGGTCAAAAGGTCGTACTGAAATGATCATGATAATTTGCGAGGACTGAAAATTGGAACATTACATGAAATTCTTTTTTGGGGCTTAAAAATATTCTACATAGTAAAATTGTCGTTTTTTTTCCTTCCAGGTAAAACCATCTCTTTATTTCATATCCCATAACTTGATATCAACAAGATACTTATCCCTAAATGTCTGGCTCCAGTGAAAAGGAAGATGGCAATCACTGTCTTATTCGTAGTCTCACACAAAAATCAGACTACCAACACGGCGATGTCCTTTTTTTTTGTTCATCCATTAATTCACCCTTTCAATTATATATTATTGCTATTTTTATGTTTAAGTTAGAAGATCAATCCTACTATTCATTTCTTCTAAGAGGTTTCTCTACAGGACTAAACCATCTCATACTATCCGACCCATTTTTTAGCATAGAAATTTCTAACACATCTACTATATCATCACATCTATAAATCTCTTACCTTTAATCGTATATTGATTGACAAATGATATATTTCTACTTTGATTCAGTATTGCATAGGCAATTCATCTATATGCTCACCATACTGCTGTCAGAAAAGCCACTGATTATTAATATTCTTGGACTATTGAGGAAACCGAAAAAGCAAATCAGCCTCAATAAAGTTGTGTCGCTGCATGAAAACTCTGTTGAAAATCTTTCCTTCTCAGAGAAATAAACCTCAAAATAAAAGAACCCAACATAAAAATAAAAACTAAATAAGTCAACCAGGTGTTGAAGAAGTGCCGGGAGTAAGCATACACTACATCATTATATATTGGAATGTAGTAACTTATCAGAATTCAGAAATGATAGTTTTAACAATGTAAGAGATCAGGTGTTATTTTTTAAATAATAATGTTTCCACCAAAATTGTCAAAAAGTTTCCTATATTTTACTGGAACAAATAACATAGGCATTGCTTGATTTGTTTGTGTAATACTGTTTGATGGTATTATGTATGTATATTTCACTATATTCGTTGGTGGTGTGACGGTGCCGAGAGAAGGTTGTGAACTCAAAGGCAGGAAGCAATCAACTGAGTTAATTTATTATGGAACACTCTCCTTTAAATACAAAACCTCAAGGCAACAGGAAATTACATGTTCGAGAAAATGACAATGTTACATAGGCGATACGCAGACATGTTTATTCTGGTTCTTTTTAGTGCGAGGGAAGAGCGAAGATACAAGCATAATATATACAAAAGGAATTATGTACAATTGTGTGACACACGGTTGGTACAGTGGGTTTATTAGCATGCTAATGCACCCCATTTGATGTCATTTTTATGTCAATAAATCCTTTGAATTTGAATTTAAAGAAGTGCCGGAGAGAAGACAGGGAGTCACAGTACCACTTAACGACACGTTAACACTTGGCAGGTTTCTTACAAACCTCGTTCCCTGACCCCAGCCCACAATCCCTGCACGAAATCCCCATCACCGTAACTCCTGAACGATAAGCTCATCCCTAAGTCTACCCCATTAACCTATGCTTGAAAAACACTCCATAAAAACCTCATCCAAAAAAAACCCTCTACATAAGTAGCCTCTAAATACTCCCTATAACCCCTGCATGAAATATTCCTCACTAAAAACCTCCTCTCAAAACCCCTTTACAGAAAAACCCTTTAACATCCCCCTGACCTGAAAACCTCTCACCATAACCCCTGTACAAATCGCCCCTCCTTACAACCCTGAACTCAAAACCTCCCTCTCCAGAACCCCTGAACTCGAACCCTCCTCCCCACAACCCTGAAAACCCTTGAACTCAAACTTCCTTCCCCAGAACCCCTGAACTCAAACTTCCCTCCCCAGAACCCCCTGAACTCAAATTTCCCTCCCCAGAACCCCTGAACTCAAATCCACCTCCCCTCAACCCTGAACTCAAACCTCCCTCCCAACAACCCTGAACTCAAACCTCCCTCCCAACAACCCTGAACTCAAACTTCCCTCTCCAGAACCCCTGAATGAGAAACCTCTCTCCCCATAACCCTGAACTCAAACCTCCCTCCCCACAACCCTGAACTCAAACCTCCCTCCCCAGAACCCCTGAACTCAAACTTCCCTCCCCAGAAACCATGAACTCAAACTTCCCTCCCCAAAACCTCTGAACTCAAATCCTCCTCCCCACAACCCTGAACTCAAACCTCCCTCCCCACAACCCTGAACTCAAACCTCCCTCCCCACAACCCCTGAATGAGAAACCTCTCTCCACAACCCCAGAAATAAAACCCCTCCCCCTCTTGCTCGCGCGATATAAAACAAAATAAACATTATCTTTAAGAATTCTCAAAAGGATCTAAATCCTGTTATGGAATCCTTTAAAGAAGCGATAGAATCCTTGGTCCGCCTCTTCCTGTCTCCATTATTGAACAGCTGATTCGCCAAAGAATTCTTTTCCGTTGGTTCCATTCACGCCTTTACTCTTTTCACCTCTCATGGGAGGAGTGGAGAGAGAGGGAAGGGAAGGGGAGATGAACGCGAGAGGAATTGCAATTGGGGAAATGCATTATGAGGTAGGGGAGAGGAGGGGGAAACTGGAGTAGTGAATGGGTATTGCAGGGGGGTAGAAGATGGGAAATGGAATGGGAAAAAGATATGGGGGGGAGAGTGAGGGTGAGAAGGGGATTAGGAGTTAGAATGGGGTAAGTAGAAGAGGGGAAATGGAATGAGGAAAAATTATAAAGGGGGGAGAGAGAGGATGAGATGGTAATTAGGAATTAGAATGGGGTAGGTAGAAGATGGAAAATGGAATGAGGAAAAAGTATAAGCGAGAGAGAGAGGGATGAGAAGGGAATTAAGAAATAGAATGGGGTAAGTGGGAACCATGAAGAAGGAGAAAAGAAGGGGAAATAGATTATAGATAGAGAGGGATAGAGAGGTATAAGAATGGAGGATATGGAAAAGATAGAAATTTGGATGGGGAAAGATAACTATGTGGATAGAGGGAGAGGTGGAAGGAGGGGGTATTGTGAATGCAAATAATTCGTACCTTGGATCACAGCTTACCTTAGTAAACATCCAACCCAATGATGATGTTTATCTCTGAACTCACCTCCTAAACAGTGTTTTTGTTTATCTCTGGGCTCACCTCCTAAATAGTATTTTTGTTTATCTCTGACTCACTTCCTAAACAGTGTTGTTGTTTATCTCTGGACTCACTTCCTAAACAGTGTTTTTGTTTATTTCTGGACTCACTTCCTAAACTGTTTTTGTTTATTTCAGAACTCACTTCCTAAACAGTGTTTTTGTTTATCTCTAGACTCACTTCCTAAACAGTGTTGTTGTTTATCTCTGGACTCACTTCCTGGGCAGTGTTGTTGTTTATCTCTGGACTCACTTCCTGGGCAGTGTTGTTGTTTATCTCTGGACTCACTTCCTGGGCAGTGTTGTTGTTTATCTCTGGACTCACTTCCTGGGCAGTGTTGTTGTTTATCTCTGGACTCACTTCCTAAACAGTGTTTTTGTTTATTTCTGGACTCACTTCCTAAACAGTGTTTTTGTTTATTTCTGAACTCACTTCCTGGGCAGTGTTGTTGTTTATCTCTGGACTCACTTCCTGGGCAGTGTTGTTGTTTATCTCTGGACTCACTTCCTGGGCAGTGTTGTTGTTTTATCTCTGGACTCACTTCCTAAACAGTGTTTTTGTTTATTTCTGGACTCACTTCCTAAACAGTGTTTTTGTTTATTTCTGAACTCACTTCCTAAACAGTGTTTTTGTTTATCTCTAGACTCACTTCCTAAACAGTATTGTTGTTTATCTCTGGACTCACTTCCTGGGCAGTGTTGTTGTTTATCTCTGGACACTTAATAAACAGTGCTGTTGTTTATCTCTGGGCTCACTTCCTGGACAGTGTTGTTTATCTCTGGACTCGCTTCATGAACAATATTGCTAATTATTTCTGGACTCACTTCCAAAACAACATTGTTGTTTATCACTGAACTCACATTCTAAATAATATTATAAATAATTTTGGAACAACATTAATGTTTATTAATGATCTCACATTCTAAATAATATAAAAAAATTATCTTGGGATACCACTCTTAAACATTTAGTCATTGTACCTTGTTTCTCCGTCTCATTGCCTGTCTCATCCATTCTTTTTACTCCCTGACATTTCAAATGGTAATTTACTTTCCATTTGCTCATTACTTCATTTACACCTTATCTCTTTGCTCTTGATTTCCCCTATCATCTTTCCATATCTCCCCTCCTCTTTCCTATGACTCTGAAAATACATTTTCATTCATTCTCTTATCTAATTTTCTCCTCATTCTATCATTTCTTTACATTCGGTGTTAGATGTTTTAATTCAATCTCCCCAACCTCATCTTCAGTTTCCAGATCAAAAAAACAACCTGTTCCCTCAATCCTCTTTCTTTTCCGGAAATAAATCTCCCCGATATTCAAAAAAAAAAAAAAAAAAAAAAAAAAAACACTGACGTATTTGCAAATGCGAAAAATTCATGTGCGAAACGAACTAATGGAATTTCCAATCAGTTTTGCAATATGGTGTTTTGGAGAGAGAGGAGAGAGAGAGAGAGAGAGAGAGAGGAGAGAGAGAGAGAGAGAGAGAGAGAGAGAGAGAGAGTAATTCTTAAAGGGTAGTATACTCAACTAAACGAAAATCATAATAACTATTTCTGCTTAGATGACTTGAGAGAGAGAGGAGAGAGAGAGAGAGAGAGAGAGAGAGAGAGAGAGAGAGAGAGAGAGATATAAGCAATTCCTTGAAGGGTAGTACATTTAACTCCACGAAAATTATAATTACTATTTCTGGGTAGGTGACATGAGAGAGAGAGAGAGAGAGAGAGAGAGAGAGAGAGAGAGAGAGAGAGAGAGAGAGAGAGAGAACATTTGTGTGCATGCATGTGTTTGTGAGAGTTTTTATTTTGCATGGAGTTGACAGCAGAAGTAGGAGAGCGAACTCATCGTGCATATGAAATATATATCGATAAAACTGTGGTATGTACAGCATAAGAATATATATATATATATATATATATATATATATATATATATATATGTATATATACAGTACATATATATATATATATATATATATATATATATATATATATATATATATGTCTATATATATGTATATATACTGTATATATGTATGTATATATATATATATATATATATATATATATATATATATATATATGTATATATATATATACAGTATATATACATATATACATACATATATACATATATATATATAGCCTATATATATATATATATATATATATATGCACACGCACACACATATATACAGTATATATATATATATATATATATATATATATATATATATCCCTGTCTGAGTGGGGATACCTTAACGTGGTAAAACGGTTCCTGAATCAATATGATCAGGAATGCTATACTGTCAGGGTCACCCATATTAAGTTTCTTTGCTGTTAAAGATCAGATTAAAGTTTCCCACCATCACCAATTCGCAGTGGCTAGCGTGATTATGAAAACTGACCAAATCCAGACGTGAATCATGTCAGAGGTCTGTTCTTCAGGGGAATAGAAATGGCTGCATTTATTATTGTTGATGTTTATATATATATATATATATATATATATATATATATATATATATATATACATATATATATATATATATATATATATATATATATATTTATATATAAACTGTATATATATATATATATATATATATATATATATATATATATATATATATGTATTCAGTTTATATATAATATATATATATATATATATATATATATATAATATATATATATATACACGTGTATATATATATATATATGTATATATATACAGTATATATATATATATATATATATATATATATATATATATATGTACAAAATAGCAATGTTATGTCCTTTCAAACTCCAATGTACAAATTAGATACCAAAACAATTTCTAAAAGAACTAAATTCTAAAAATAACACGAAAAGCAACTGACTAAAATCCCAAAATCACAAGTTTCCAAATTGTCATGCAAAACCCATTTTCATCTTACTAATCTAAGTCGTTCAAGTGATGAAGTACATGTAAAACCGAGCATGACTTTAAATTCCTCCTCAGTCGACGCCCCCACAAGGGGGTAGGAGGGGTGACTGGGCGGAGGTAGGAGGGGGTTATTGAGAGGGGGGTAGGAGGGGGTTATTGGGCAGGGGCAGGGGAGGGGTAACAGGAGGGGGAGAACTCCATTATTGCTGTTTTAATTACCTCGCTGTCGAGTGCCACACCTGGAATGAGTGCCACCTCGTGTTATTTTCGATGCCGCCAATGGTATAGGAGTGTCTCTCTAAATGAGAGATGAATCTTATGTTCATTTTGCCGTGCAATAAAGCACGGTGAGTAAGAGAGAGAGAGAGAGAGAGAGAGAGAGAGAGAGGTGGGGGGGGTAATTCAGTGGGTGTAGTATATTTAAGTACACGAAAATTGAAATTACTATTTCTGGGTAGGTGACTTGAGAGAGAGAGAGAGAGAGAGAGAGAGGAGAGAGAGAGAGAGAAGAGAGAGAGAGAGAGAGAGAGAGAGAGAGAGAGAGTAATTCATTGGTGGCAGCATACTTAACGAAAATTATAATTATTTCTGGTAAGGTGAGTTGAGAGAGAGAGAGAGAGAGAGAGAGAGAGAGAGAGAGAGAGGGTAATTCATTGGGTGTAGTATATTTAACTCAACAAAATTAAAATTGCTATTTCTGCATAGGTGACTTGAGAGAGAGAGAGAGAGAGAGAGAGAGAGAGAGAGAGAGAGAGAGAGAGAGAGAGAGAGTAATTCATTGATGGCAGCATACTTAACGAAAATTATAATTATTTCTGGGCAAGGTGACTTGAGAGAGAGAGAGAGAGAGAGAGAGAGAGAGAGAGAGAGAGAGAGAGAGAGAGTAATTCATTGGTGGCAGCATACTTAACGAAAATTATGAGAGAGAGAGAGAGAGAGAGAGAGAGAGAGAGAGAGAGAGAGAGAGAGAGAGAGAGAGAGTAATTCATTGATGGCAGCATACTTAACGAAAATTATAATTATTTCTGGGCAAGGTGACTTGAGAGAGAGAGAGAGAGGAGAGAGAGAGAGAGAGAGAGAGAGATGAGAGAGAGAGAGGAGAGAGAGTAATTCATTGGTGGCAGCATACTTAACGAAAATTATAATTATTTCTGGGTAAGGTGAGTTGAGAGAGAGAGAGAGAGAGGAGAGAGAGAGAGAGAGAGAGAGAGAGAGAGAGAGAGAGAGAGAGTAATTCATTGATGGCAGCATACTTAACGAAAATTATAATTATTTCTGGGTAAGGTGAGTTGAGAGAGAGAGAGAGAGAGAGAGAGAGAGAGAGAGAGAGAGAGAGAGTAATTCATTGGTGGCAGTCATACTTAACGAAAATTATAATTATTTCTGGGTAAGGTGAGTTGAGAGAGAGAGAGAGAGAAGAGAGAGAGAGAGAGAGAGAGAGAGAGAGAGAGAGAGAGAGAGAGAGAGAGAGAGAGAGTAATTCATTGATGGCAGCATACTTAACGAAAATTATAATTATTTCTGGGCAAGGTGACTTGAGAGAGAGAGAGAGAGAGAGAGAGAGAGAGAGAGAGAGAGAGAGAGAGAGAGAGAGAGAGAGAGAGTAATTCATTGGTGGCAGCATACTTAACGAAAATTATATTATTTCTGGGTAAGGTGAGTTGAGAGAGAGAGAGAGAGAGAGAGAGAGAGAGAGAGAGAGAGAGAGAGAGAGAGAGAGAGTAATTCATTGGTGGCAGCATACTTAACCGAAAATTATAATTATTTCTGGGGTAAGGTGAGTTGAGAGAGAGAGAGAGAGAGAGAAGAGAGAGAGAGAGAGAGAGATAGAGAGGAGAGAGAGAGCAGAGAGAGAGTTCATTGATGGCAGCATACTTAACTAAAATTATAATTATTTCTGGGCAAGGTGACTTGAGAGAGAGAGAGAGAGAGAGAGAGAGAGAAGATAGAGAGAGAGAGTAATTCTTGTGTAGTATTCATTGTGCAGCATACTTAACGAAAATTATAATTATTCTGGTAAGGTGAGTTGAGAGAGAGAGAGAGAGAGAGAGAGAGAGAGAGAGAGAGAGGGTAATTCATTGGGTGGTTTGCTATTTCTGCATAGGTGACTGAGAGAGAGAGAGAGAGAGAGAGAGAGAGAGAGAGAGAGAGAGAGAGAGAGAGAGTTATTCATTGATGGCAGCATACTTAACGAAAATTATAATTATTTCTGGGCAAGGTGACTGAGAGAGAGAGAGAGAGAGAGAGAGAGAGAGAGAGAGAGAGAGAGAGAGAGAGAGAGAGAGTAATTCATTGGTGGCAGCATACTTAAACGAAAATTATGAGAGAGCGAGAGAGAGAGAGAGAGAGAGAGAGAGAGAGAGAGAGAGAGAGA
>NC_090760.1:4107187-4112501 GCF_036898095.1 Palaemon carinicauda | reverse complement strand
CAACTAAACGAAAATCATAATAACTATTTCTGCTTAGATGACTTGAGAGAGAGAGAGAGAGAGAGAGAGAGAGAGAGAGATATAAGCAATTCCTTGAGGGTAGTACATTTAACTCCACGAAAATTATAATTACTATTTCTGGGTAGGTGACATGAGAGAGAGAGAGAGAGAGAGAGAGAGAGAACATTTGTGTGCATGCATGTGTTTGTGAGAGTTTTTATTTTGCATGGAGTTGACAGCAGAAGTAGGAGAGCGAACTCATCGTGCATATGAAATATATATCGATAAAACTGTGGTATGTACAGCATAAGAATATATATATATATATATGTATATATACAGTACATATATATATATATATATATGTCTATATATATGTATATATACTGTATATATGTATGTATATATATATATATATATGTATATATATATATACAGTATATATACATATATACATACATATATACATATATATATAGCCTATATATATATATATATATGCACACGCACACACATATATACAGTATATATATATATATATATATCCCTGTCTGAGTGGGGATACCTTAACGTGGTAAAACGGTTCCTGAATCAATATGATCAGGAATGCTATACTGTCAGGGTCACCCATATTAAGTTTCTTTGCTGTTAAAGATCAGATTAAAGTTTCCCACCATCACCAATTCGCAGTGGCTAGCGTGATTATGAAAACTAGCCAAATCCCAGAATCATGTCAGAGGTCTGTTCTTCAGGGGAATAGAAATGGCTGCATTTATTATTGTTGATGTTTATATATATATATATATATATACATATATATATATATATATATATATTTATATATAAACTGTATATATATATATATATATGTATTCAGTTTATATATAAATATATATATATATATATATATATACACGTGTATATATATATATATGTATATATATACAGTATATATATATATATATATATGTACAAAATAGCAATGTTATGTCCTTTCAAACTCCAATGTACAAATTAGAATACCAAAACAATTTCTAAAAGAACTAAATTCTAAAAATAACACGAAAAGCAACTGACTAAAATCCCAAAATCACAAGTTTCCAAATTGTCATGCAAAACCCATTTTCATCTTACTAATCTAAGTCGTTCAAGTGATGAAGTACATGTAAAACCGAGCATGACTTTAAATTCCTCCTCAGTCGACGCCCCCCACAAGGGGGTAGGAGGGGGGTGACTGGGCGGAGGTAGGAGGGGGTTATTGAGAGGGGGGTAGGAGGGGGTTATTGGGCAGGGGCAGGGGGAGGGGTAACAGGAGGGGGAGAACTCCATTATTGCTGTTTTAATTACCTCGCTGTCGAGTGCCACACCTGGAATGAGTGCCACCTCGTGTTATTTTCGATGCCGCCAATGGTATAGGAGTGTCTCTCTAAATGAGAGATGAATCTTATGTTCATTTTGCCGTGCAATAAAGCACGGTGAGTAAGAGAGAGAGAGAGAGAGAGAGAGAGAGAGGTGGGGGGGGGGTAATTCAGTGGGTGTAGTATATTTAAGTACACGAAAATTGAAATTACTATTTCTGGGTAGGTGACTTGAGAGAGAGAGAGAGAGAGAGAGAGAGAGAGAGAGAGTAATTCATTGGTGGCAGCATACTTAACGAAAATTATAATTATTTCTGGGTAAGGTGAGTTGAGAGAGAGAGAGAGAGAGAGAGAGAGGGTAATTCATTGGGTGTAGTATATTTAACTCAACAAAAATTAAAATTGCTATTTCTGCATAGGTGACTTGAGAGAGAGAGAGAGAGAGAGAGAGAGAGAGTAATTCATTGATGGCAGCATACTTAACGAAAATTATAATTATTTCTGGGCAAGGTGACTTGAGAGAGAGAGAGAGAGAGAGAGAGAGAGAGTAATTCATTGGTGGCAGCATACTTAACGAAAATTATGAGAGAGAGAGAGAGAGAGAGAGAGAGAGAGTAATTCATTGATGGCAGCATACTTAACGAAAATTATAATTATTTCTGGGCAAGGTGACTTGAGAGAGAGAGAGAGAGAGAGAGAGAGAGAGAGAGAGTAATTCATTGGTGGCAGCATACTTAACGAAAATTATAATTATTTCTGGGTAAGGTGAGTTGAGAGAGAGAGAGAGAGAGAGAGAGAGAGAGTAATTCATTGATGGCAGCATACTTAACGAAAATTATAATTATTTCTGGGTAAGGTGAGTTGAGAGAGAGAGAGAGAGAGAGAGAGAGAGAGTAATTCATTGGTGGCAGCATACTTAACGAAAATTATAATTATTTCTGGGTAAGGTGAGTTGAGAGAGAGAGAGAGAGAGAGAGAGAGAGAGAGAGTAATTCATTGATGGCAGCATACTTAACGAAAATTATAATTATTTCTGGGCAAGGTGACTTGAGAGAGAGAGAGAGAGAGAGAGAGAGAGAGAGTAATTCATTGGTGGCAGCATACTTAACGAAAATTATAATTATTTCTGGGTAAGGTGAGTTGAGAGAGAGAGAGAGAGAGAGAGAGAGAGAGAGTAATTCATTGGTGGCAGCATACTTAACGAAAATTATAATTATTTCTGGGTAAGGTGAGTTGAGAGAGAGAGAGAGAGAGAGAGAGAGAGAGAGAGTAATTCATTGATGGCAGCATACTTAACGAAAATTATAATTATTTCTGGGCAAGGTGACTTGAGAGAGAGAGAGAGAGAGAGAGAGAGAGTAATTCATTGGTGGCAGCATACTTAACGAAAATTATAATTATTTCTGGGTAAGGTGAGTTGAGAGAGAGAGAGAGAGAGAGAGAGAGAGAGGGTAATTCATTGGGTGTAGTATATTTAACTCAACAAAAATTAAAATTGCTATTTCTGCATAGGTGACTTGAGAGAGAGAGAGAGAGAGAGAGAGAGAGAGAGAGTAATTCATTGATGGCAGCATACTTAACGAAAATTATAATTATTTCTGGGCAAGGTGACTTGAGAGAGAGAGAGAGAGAGAGAGAGAGAGAGAGAGTAATTCATTGGTGGCAGCATACTTAACGAAAATTATGAGAGAGAGAGAGAGAGAGAGAGAGAGAGAGAGTAATTCATTGATGGCAGCATACTTAACGAAAATTATAATTATTTCTGGGTAAGGTGACTTGAGAGAGAGAGAGAGAGAGAGAGAGAGAGAGAGTAATTCATTGGTGGCAGCATACTTAACGAAAATTATAATTATTTCTGGGTAAGGTGAGTTGAGAGAGAGAGAGAGAGAGAGAGAGAGAGAGAGAGAGTAATTCATTGATGGCAGCATACTTAACGAAAATTATAATTATTTCTGGGTAAGGTGAGTTGAGAGAGAGAGAGAGAGAGAGAGAGAGAGAGAGTAATTCATTGGTGGCAGCATACTTAACGAAAATTATAATTATTTCTGGGTAAGGTGAGTTGAGAGAGAGAGAGAGAGAGAGAGAGAGAGAGAGAGTAATTCATTGATGGCAGCATACTTAACGAAAATTATAATTATTTCTGGGTAAGGTGAGTTGAGAGAGAGAGAGAGAGAGAGAGAGAGAGAGTAATTCATTGGTGGCAGCATACTTAACGAAAATTATAATTATTTCTGGGTAAGGTGAGTTGAGAGAGAGAGAGAGAGAGAGAGAGAGAGAGAGAGTAATTCATTGATGGCAGCATACTTAACGAAAATTATAATTATTTCTGGGTAAGGTGAGTTGAGAGAGAGAGAGAGAGAGAGAGAGAGTAATTCATTGGTGGCAGCATACTTAACGAAAATTATAATTATTTCTGGGTAAGGTGAGTTGAGAGAGAGAGAGAGAGAGAGAGAGAGAGAGAGAGTAATTCATTGATGGCAGCATACTTAACGAAAATTATAATTATTTCTGGGCAAGGTGACTTGAGAGAGAGAGAGAGAGAGAGAGAGAGAGTAATTCATTGGTGGCAGCATACTTAACGAAAATTATAATTATTTCTGGGTAAGGTGAGTTGAGAGAGAGAGAGAGAGAGAGAGAGAGAGAGAGAATAATTCATTGACGGTAGTATATTTAATTCTACGAAAATTGAAATCACTATATCTGGGTAGGTGATTTGAGAGAGAGAGAGAGAGAGAGAGAGAGAGAGAGAGAGAGTAATTCATTGATGGCAGCATACTTAACGAAAATTATAATTATTTCTGGGCAAGGTGACTTGAGAGAGAGAGAGAGAGAGAGAGAGAGAGAGAGAGAGTAATTCATTGGTGGCAGCATACTTAACGAAAACTATAATTATTTCTGGGTAAGGTGTGAGAGAGAGAGAGAGAGAGAGAGAGAGAGATAGAGATGAGAGAGAGAGAGAGAGTAATTCATTAAGGGTAGTATACTTAACGAAAATTATAATTATTTCTGGGTAAGGTGAGTTGAGAGAGAGAGAGAGAGAGAGAGAGAGAGAGAGAGAGTAATTCATTGATGGCAGCATACTCAACGAAAATTATAATTATTTCTGGGAGAGAGAGAGAGAGAGAGAGAGAGAGAGAGAGAGAGAGAAGTATTTCATTCTTAACGAAAATTAAAACTCCTATTCCTGGATACGGTTACTTTAATGTTGATTTACTTTAAACATATGTAATCACTTCTCTGAGTAATACCACTTTAATGTAGATCTACTAAGAAAATTTATTACTTATGTTGTCAATGTTGATTCAGCATAAGAAGAAATAACTAAGTGAAACTATTTGATTTAATTTTAGCTGATATATTTTAAGTTAATTATGTTATAGATAGGTTGCTTGCTTAAGTTACATCTGCTTAAAAATGAAAAGCATTGAAATAATTGATATATTTAAAATTATTACAATCATTAGTATGATTTAAATTATTCAAATTATTGGAATTATAATAATTACCAAGATTATTAAAATTTGAGGAAGTATAAAATGGCTAACGCAAAAAAAAAAAAAAAAAAAAAAAACTTGCATTTTTGGTAGCATTATTTAGTTTTGTGATTTTACTAGGGAAAATTATTAAAATTATAAAAATTACCAAGATTATTAAGATTTGATTATAAAATAACTAACGTAAAAAAAAAAAAAAAAAAAAAACTTACATTTTTGGTAGCATTATTTAGTTTTGTGATTTTACTCAGGAAAATTATTAAGATTATAAATTTACCAATATTATCAAAATTTGAGGAAGTATAAGATGGCTAACGCAAAAAAAAAAAAAAAAAAAAAAAACACTTGCATTTTTGGTAGCATTATTTAGTTTTGTGATTTTACTAAGGAAAATTATTAAAATTATAATAATTACCAAGATTATAAAAATTTCATTATGAGATGGCTAACGTAAAAGAAAAA
>NC_090760.1:4099687-4102187 GCF_036898095.1 Palaemon carinicauda | reverse complement strand
CAACAACATCAGAAACAGCAAATACAATACAAACAAACAACAACAAGAACAACAAGAATAACACCAACAACAACAACAACAACAACATCAACACCAACACCAACAAAATAAATACGTAAATGCAACATCCACCGACGCAAGTAGCAAAACTCACATGTAAAGCTTCGCAGATTATGGACGTCACGGAGAGACAAGAACGGAGATCTGGCGTCACCACATCGCATAGAGGAAGAGAGATGGCCCACAAGGGATTAATGTAAACTTGAGAGATTAGGGGCAGGGGCAGGGGCAGGGGAATAGGGAAGGGGGCGCTTGGGATTAATGATGACATGGAAGTCAGCGAAGGGAGGGGGGGGGGGATATGGTAAGGGCAATTGGGGTAGGGGGAATAGTACTGAAACTGTCAACATACGTGGATTTTAAAACCCATCGAGGAATGAGGAAACCAATAAGAGAGAGAGAGAGAGAGAGAGAGAGAGAGAGAGAGAGATTCAACTTGTGTGTATGAGAGAGAGAGAGAGAGAGAGAGAGAGATGTGTTCAACGTGAGAGAGAGAGAGAGAGAGAGAGAGAGAGAGATTCAACGTGAGAGAGAGAGTGAGAGAGATGTGTTCAACGAGAGAGAGAGAGAGAGAGAGATTCAACGTGTGTGTGTGAGAGAGAGAGAGATGTGTTCAACGAGAGAGAGAGAGAGAGAGAGAACTGTTTAAGTGTGTGTAAGAGAGAGAATGTTCAACGAGAGAGAGAGAGAGAGAGAGAGAGAGAGAAAGAGAGCTGTCCAACGTGTGTGTGTAAGAGAGAGAATGTTCAACGAGAGAGAGAGAGAGAGAGAGAGAGAGAGTTCAACGTGACAATTTCTGACACGCACGAGCGTAAGATCTCGTGGTTTTCACTCAAGGAAGATGACGAGTGGCGTTTCTTAATTGAAGCGTAGAAAAGCGTATTTAAACCATCAGCCAGTGACGCCTATCTAGGGAGGGAAACGGGAAGAGATCTAATGGGTTTCTCTCTGTTGCTTATCAAATTAGCGTGATTTATTTGAAGCGTTTTATTTTAATTGTTCATTGCTTCTTTTGTAGTTTATTTATTTCCTTATTGCCTTTCCTCACTGGGTTATTTTTACCCTGTTGGAGCCCTTGGGATTATGGCATCCTGCTGTTCCAACAAGGGTTGTAGCTTGGATAATAATAATAATAATAATAATAATAATAATAATAATAATAATAATAAAAATAATAATAATAATAAAAATAATAATAATAATAATAATAATAACAATAATAATAACAATAATAATACTAATGAAAATAATAATAATAATAATAATAATAATAATAATAATAATAATAATAAGAAGAAGAAGAAGAAGAAGAAGAAGAATAAATGCATCCTATTCTTAACTATTTCTCTTCTGTTGTTTATTCTTTACTTCTTTAGTGCTTTTTTTATTATCTATATTTATGCATTCTTTTTTTTTCTCACTATTTCTCTACTGTTGGTAAATCTTTACTTATTTGCAGTTGGAGTCTTTGGTCTTGTAGCAATCTGCTTTTTTCAACTAGAGTTGCAACTTGGCTAACAACAACATCAACAACAACAACAGCAACAACAACAACAGAGGTGTTTTGGGAACTTTTTTTTCGAGTCCTCAACAGCCGTTGTCTGGTCCTACCAAGTTTTACATAGGTCGAGAGCAAGCTTGGGTAATGGTCACATGTATGTTTGGTTGGTCTCTAGGACATGATTTTGTTCCTTGTCTCTGCCTTTCGTGAACTACCTTTAAACTGTACATACATGATAAGACTTTTTTTTTTCTTTAAATACATTTTAGCAAAGAAAATCTGAAGTTTTCTTCAGAATCTGAAATTTTTCAAAAAATCTGACTTTTCCTGAAAATCTGAAATTTTCAACAGATTTCCTTGAAGCTGAAAATGCCCTCAAAAATTAATTTTTCCCGTAAATCTGAGTTTTTTTCCTGAAAATCTGAAATTTTCAACAGATTTCCTTGAAGCTGAAAATACCCTCAAAAATTAATTTTTCCTGAAAATCTGAAATCGTCCTCAAATCTGAAATTGTCCTCCCAATTTGAAATATTCTTAAAATTTGAAACGTTCAAAAACTGAAATCTTCCTCGAAATCTGAAATCTACCTCATAATCTGAAAATTTCCTTATATTCTAAAATCTTCCTCAAAATCTGAAATTTTCCCCATTATCGGAAATTTTCCTCAAAATCTGAAATTTCCCTCAAAATCTGAAATCTTCCTCATAATCTGAAAATTTCCTTAAATTTTAAAATCTTCCTCAAAATCTGAAAATTTCCTTAAATCATAAAATCTTCCTCAAATTCTGAAATATATCTCAACTAACCGTAAAACCCATTTGAAGCCCTCATAGACCACTTCCGTCTAAGTAACTAATTTACATAACAAAATTCCAATTAAGTAAAAAACCTAATACTGTTTATCACATGATTAGAATAAATTTATCAACCTCTCCTCTA
>NC_090760.1:4079687-4087187 GCF_036898095.1 Palaemon carinicauda | reverse complement strand
GCTCCAATAGGGAAAAAATAGCCCAGTGAGGAAAGGAAATAAGGAAATAAATAAATGATGAGAATAAATTAACAATAAATCATTCTAAAAACAGTAACAACATTAGTTAATGAGAATTTCCCATAGATTTAAAGACATGTAAATGAGTGTGTATACGTTTTAATTTATCAATAGCAATTGATTTACCACAAACTAAAAAAAAGCGAGAAATAACTGCTATTACTTAGTTTATTTTATTACGAAATATGAGCATAGATTTATTTGTAAAGTAATTCTCCCACGTGTGGCGAATAAATGGTAAAAATGTGGGGGAATGAATATCCCATAAAACAAAGGTAGGGTAAACAAGTAAACAAGTAAACAACAAGGGGCAACTGAAGAATTTGCTTTTATCCAAAGTTAAGGTTTTATCAAAAGTAATACTTTCTATTTTCATCTTGTCAGTGTTTACAATAATGATCGAATCAATGTTAACCATAGATATATAGAGAGATAGATAGATAGATAGAATGTTAACCAGAGATATATAGATAGATAGATAGATATATAGATAGATAGATAAAATGTTAACCAGAGATAGATAGATAGATAGGTAGATGCACAGATTATTATTATCATTATTATTATTACTTGCTAAGCTACAACCCAAGTTGGAAAACCAGGATGCTATAAGCCCAGGGGCCCCAACAGGGAAAATAGCCCATTGAGGAAAAGAAACAAAGAAAAATAAAATGTTTTGAGAACAGTAACAACATTAAAATAAATATCTCCTATATAAACTATAAAAACTTTAACAAAACAAAATGAAGAGAAACAAGACAGAAAAGCGTGCCCGAGTGTACCCTCAAGCAAGAGAACTCTAGCCCAAGACAGGGTAAGACCATGGTACAGATGCTACGGCACTACCCAAGACAAGAGAACAATGGTCTGATTTTAGAGTATCCTTCCCCTAGAAGAGCTGGTTACCACAGCTAAAGATAGATAGAGATAGATAGATAGATAGATAGATAGATTATTTGTAAAGCTAACGTCAGTAGGTCTTTATATAATAAGAATATTCTTATGCAACAAGATGAGCATTATCCACGTCAGTCTGAGAAAACAATCTTCAAAGTGTAGGTATGTGTTTGTGTATGTATAGGCGTATGTATAGGTGTATGTATAGGTGAATGTGAATGTATACAAAAAGATCAATACACTGGATTGTAAAGGGAGGGAGAGACAGAGCCTATATTTATTTTCCTTTTACGTAATGAATTTCAAACAGGAACCAAAAATCCAAAGTAATAATAATAATGATTCGAAGGGTGGGGTCAGAGAGAGAGAGAGAGAGAGAGAGAGAGAGAGAGAGGGGGGGGGGGGAGGGGGAGGGGAGGGGGGGAGGGATGCATATATCAGAGAGGAACCCCCCCAGGGGGGAGGGATGCATGTAACAGAGAGGATGAACCCCCCTCCCCCAAAGCAGCCCTTTCATAAAAGACGTCCCTAATGAAGCATTATCCCTTCGACACACTTCATAGATGCTGAACCCCCCTCCCCCTCCCCCTCCCTTACAAAGCAACCGAGGATCCCTCCCCCTTTTTGTGATCTTGTTGGGTTAATATGAAGCGCAAGGAGGGGAAAAAGGGGGGGGGGGGATGTCCGAGTTAAAGAGAAAAGACGGCGGTGATGACACGAAAGAGGTGATGAAAGACTAAAGATTCTTCTTCTTCTTCTTTCGTTCCTTCTTGGATGTTTTGTAATTCCTCTTTGTTATCCACATCTTACTTTGGAAGAAGAGATTTTCTCTCTTTCCGGTTCTTTCTGTTATCTCTTTGTCTGTCTCTATCTCTATCTATAAGGAGAAAGTCCATTGATTTCGAGTCCTGGATCTAGGTTGAGAATAATGTACCTGGTTGCTAGCAGACTGTTGCTGTGAAGTAAGGAGATGAAAACTAAAGAAAGTGGACATGTGTTGACTCCGTCATAACACTTGTATACTGTCAAAACTCGACTTGAATTTCCCCTCTCTCTAATATATATATATATATATATATATATATATATATATATATATATATATATATATACTGTGTGTATATATATACATATATATATATACATATATATACACACACACACATATATATATATATATATATATATATATATATATATATATATATATATATATATATGTGTGTGTGTGTGTGTGTGTGTGTGTATGCATTTGGGGAAACCCCCGAGGTTAAATTGCAACACGGAAGATAATATGCAGGAACGAAGTAAATTAAGAAAAACTAAACTTAAATGTGGGCGCATCAGGAAGCCGAAGGGCTGTTGCAAAGACCCATAAATAATATGTACATTGCACTGCTAGAGGTACACTGGTGACACAACCTCCACTATAGAGAAAAAAAAATTTGCTAGTAGATTCATAATTGATCAGTCTTGTTTCAAATACCTTTAATGCTCAATAAAGTGAAACTATACATACCATTACCGTAGATTTTGTGTAAAGACAATTTGATTAGAATAGATGTTATTTTTCCTCTTGACCTATACCTATAGGCTAGCGTTTGGAAGCTGACGTCTAATCGTGTCTGGTTGATTAGGCTGTCCTCTTGGGAGGTATGAATGCTTTATCTAAGGTAAAAATGCAGTATAAAAAATGCTATCGATTCTGAGTTTGAATATATATCTAAGGACACTGCCATGTATGATGAAGTGCAGGAAATCAATCTTAAGATCACACGTTTGGGGAAATGATGAATATGTGTAACCCATTTGGGTAAAAATGGAGAAAATGAGACTCATGCGAGTGAAATAAGGAATGAACCAAACAAGTTTGAGTAATATGAGGAATAATGGGAACTTGTTTGTTGAAGATTGGTAGGGACTGTTTGAGTGAAATGACAAATGAGTGGGGCCCGTCTGAGTGAAATAAGGAAATATTGGGACTCCATTGAGAGTATGGAGTCGGAAGGAATGAATGGGACTTTTTGGAATGGGAATGACCAAAATTAGAAAGATACATAGATAAAAGATAGATAAAACAGCAGGAACCTGTGAGAGTGACATGAGGGAGATCTGAGTGATTGAGACCAGAATGAGGAATACAAAAAATAATTTGTAAAACGATGACCTGAATGAATGTTAACTGAACCAGAGGGACCTAAATAGATGAGATATTAACAAGCAGGACCTGAATATTAGAAGAACTTGCTAAATAAGGAAATGAGAGGAAACTGGCAAAGTTAGATCTGAGTGCGTGAGGATGAATAAGATTGGCAAGAATGAAGAGGATATAAACAGGTGGGCAAATAAGGAATGAACGAGACAAGGGCGAAACTTGATTGATGGGGAACCTGAAAGACTAGAATATGAACAAGGAAGACCATAATAAGTGGGAACTGAACGTGTGGCACCCAAAATGAGGGGAAATTAAACGTGTGGCACCTAAATAAAGTGGGAATTGAAAGCGTGGCACCTAAATAAAGTGGGAATTGAACGTGTAACACTTAAAATGAGTGGGATTTGAACGTGTGGCACCTAAAATCAGTGGGAATTGAATGCATGGCACCTAAAATAAGTGGGAATTGAACATGTGACACTTAAAATGAGTGGGAATTAAACGAGTGGCACCTAAAATCAGTGGGAATAGAATGCGGGGCACCTAAAATAAGTGGGAATTGAACGTGTGACACCGAAAATAAGTGGGAATAGAATGCGTGGCACCTAAAATAAGTGGGAATTGAACGTGTGACACCGAAAATAAGTGGGAATAGAATGCGTGGCACCTAAAATACGTGGGAATTGAACGTGTGGCACCGAAAATAAGTGGGAATAGAATGCGTGGCACCTAAAATAAGTGGGAATTGAACGTGTGGCACCAAAAATCAGTGGGAATAGAATGCGTGGCACCTAAAATACGTGGGAATTGAACGTGTGGCACCAAAAATCAGTGGGAATAGAATGCGTGGCACCTAAAATAAGTGGGAATTGAACGTGTGACACCGAAAATAAGTGGGAATAGAATGCGTGGCACCTAAAATAAGTGGGAATTGAACGTGTGGCACCAAAAATCAGTGGGAATAGAATGCGTGGCACCTAAAATACGTGGGAATTGAACGTGTGGCACCAAAAATCAGTGGGAATAGAATGCGTGGCACCTAAAATACGTGGGAATTGAACGTGTGACACCGAAAATAAGTGGGAATAGAATGCGTGGCACCTAAAATAAGTGGGAATTGAACGTGTGACACCGAAAATAAGTGGGAATAGAATGCGTGGCACCTAAATTAAGTGGGAATTGAACATGTGACACTTAAAATGAGTGGGAATTGAACGAGTGGCACCTAAAATCAGTGGGAATAGAATGCGTGGCACCTAAAATAATTGGAAATTGAACGTGTGACACTTAAAATGAGTGGGATTTGAACGTGTGGCACCTAAAAACAGTGGGAACTGAACATGTGGCACACAGAAAAGCATTCCTTAGAATTGAATGAAATGAGATAAAGAACCGGATCCTCAAAGGAAGCCAAGCAATCGCCTTTTCAGAAAAAGAGGAATATATAAATTTAAAAATCTTTTCCATGTTATTTTTACTTTTGTAACTCATTCCTTTCCAGCCGGGAAGCAACAGAGCTAATTCAGAATGCGACGCAGTGTATAATGCCTTGAAGTTTCGTCCAAAACTTCTGAAAACTTCCCAAGGCATCGAAACTGGTGTATCCGAAGGAAAGTCTAGCACGGGGAAAAAAATTCTTTCAGGTTTCCTCCTGAGGAGATACTTCATTGTTCATTCTTAAGTAAGTATTGGTCATTACACATACATACACACACACACACACACACACACACACATATATATATATATATATATATATATATATATATATATGTATATATATATATAAATATATATATATATACATATATATATATACATATATATATGTATATATATATATATATATATATATATATATATATATATATATATATATATATATATATACAGTACACCCCACAAAAGAGGTGACTATGGTAGCTGCTAGTTTTTCCTCTTTTCATCCCGTCTTTTAGGATGAGATTAAATGGTAGGATACATATTGATCAAACAAATACGATAAACATCTCCATAATATGTCAGAATCTATTTCTTACCAACAACTTATTCTTACATTATCAGCAATAGGTAGTTTATTGGAAACGTCCCCGACTTACATTCTTTTGGTTGGGAGTTTGAGCCCCCTTAAGTCTGATAGTTTTCAGTAGCGTGAACAACCTCACCATCGTTTTGAGCTAAGGATAAGCTCCAGAGTTTGGATTCAGGTGGATGAATTTAGGCTATATGGCCTACAATTGAAGATTGGGAGGTCATTCAGCAACCAGGTGTAACTAAGAAGAAACCCCTGCACTTGCAACATGAAGTAAAATTTAAGACTGAACAACAAGATGGAAGAGCTTGAATGAAGACATTATAGATGTGCAGTGCCAGCTATTGGCCCTAATAGAGAACAGGTTCAGTACTATTTGTTTGGTAAATATAAAGTATAAAGTTTATATACTGGTAAGCAATTTATGATTATATCGGTGTGTCAAGACAAATTTCATATAAATGTCTTCAAAAGAAAAATAATGTTTGGACCAAAGCGCGTAGATTGTTAACCTATCCTAGCCTACCTGAAAGCCACAATGAAACACAGGATATTTGCCTTCTCAGATGACTACAGTAGTCATAGCAAGGTAAGCAAGGCAGAGCAATGTGCTTGTCATAATATAAGAAACGAGTTACTTCTACAATTGTTGCAATCATTCCTGACTTTCAAAACCCATAAAATTCTAAAGACATTTCTTTGTACAGTTAGCAGAAGGAAATGTAATCCCTATTGCAAAAAAACAAACCAAAATCTTACAAATTTTACTAGGCAAACCAAACCACTTCTTGAAGCAGGCATGGTATCCAACATAGCTCACACTCAACCTAGCCCACCTCCAGAATAGCCTAATCCAAAACTAACCCATTCCCAAACTAACCCTCCCAAACCTATCATAAGCCACCCCCAACGTAGCCCAACCCAACCCAGCCAATCTCCAACCTAGCAGACTCCACCACAACATAGTCTACCTCAACCATACATAACCCACCTTAACCTAACGTAACCTACCCCAAATCCAACATAGCCCAGCCCCATCCTGCCCATATACCCCTCACACTAGGGCAAGTTCAGGATCTGTATTTCAGTATCTATATCATGTATCAATGTAATCTAATTCTAGAATCCATGGCTTTCTAGTACACCTTATTCATCTCACCAGCTCGAGCCCCGTATCGATCGCGATTGGGGAAACTAACACAGGCTCTTTAGTGGAAAATGTTTCACTTGTTAACCTGGCAGTAATTTAAGTAGCTGGGAGCTAGTCAAATAACTTAAAACATACAACATGAACCAGCAACTTTTGTGATGTAAACATTATTATCCAAGGGGTTACATCACAATAAGTCTCCGTTAAGTGGTACGAGAAATATAGAAATTCGACCCCCATGTATAGCAATGTATATATTTAACCTCGTTACATAGGAAAGTTAGTAGTAATAGTAATAGCAATAATTATAATAATGACAGTAATAAGGGTTATGTTTGAGCATTCATCGATTAAAACCTGCTTTCAAATTATGAAAACAAAAAGGAAAAAACGGCTAAAAAAAAAAAAAAGTCAAAACACTGACTAGAGTCACTAGACGTATCCAGTTTGCGCAAAACATCTAATCTCTCTCTCTCTCTCTCTCTCTCTCTCTCTCTCTCTCTCTCTATGTATGTATGTATGCTTATTCACATGAGTATACACTAGAGCATCCTTAAACAAAGTTGACCTTAATTCCCCAAATTTTCCACTCAATTTAGCCATAATTCCTCCGAATTACCTTCCACAGGCCCCCTCTTACTCCCTACTCCTCCACCCCTCATACTCCCAATTCCCCCCCCCCCTCTCTTACTCCCTACTCCTCCACCCCTCATACTCCCAATTCCCCCCCCCCCCCTCTCTTACTCCCTACTCCTCCACCCCTCATACTCCCAATTCCCCCCCTCTCTTACTCCTTAATCCTACCCCCTCTTACTCCCAATTCCCCCTCTCTCTTACTCCCTACTCCTCCACCCCTCATACTCCCAATTCCCCCCCTCTCTTACTCCTTAATCCTCCCCCTTCTTACTCCCTCTTACTCCCTCCTTCTCCATCGCAGTTCCCAATAAACCAACTCCCTCCAGATGAAGACTTGTTCTTTTTAACCTAAAAGATTAACTGGAGACTTTTGATTTCGTCGTTCAAAAGTAGAAGTTGATCACGACAGAGTTCAGTCGAGGAGGCCACTTTGGGTCTTATTATATTCGTGTGCATTGAGAGGTGCTTACTATTTATTATTCTGTCTGTATCTCTGTCTATCTATATGCCTGTATGTCTATCTTTCTATTATCCATATATTCATTGGATATTCTCTCTTCTCTCCCATTC
>NC_090760.1:4074687-4077187 GCF_036898095.1 Palaemon carinicauda | reverse complement strand
CACGGAGAGTCACTTCAAGATGGAAAAGGGGGAGATAAAATTACAGTGAGAGAGAGAGAGAGAGAGAGAGAGAGAGAGAGAGTATTGCATCCTGTTTTGATTGTGGTGGCCTATTGGAAACGTCCTTGCCTGGCGTTCTCTCAGACTTGAGTTCGAGTCCCGCTCAAGCTGGATAGCTTCTTGTGAGCTAAGGATGGGGGTTTTGGGGAGCTTATGAGTCTACCTGCTGAGTCATCAGCAGCCATTGCCTGACCCTCCCTGGTCCTAGCTTAGGTGGAGGGATTTGGGCGCTGATCATGTGTATATATAGTTAATCTCTGGGAAATTGTCCTGCTAACTAAGGCAATAACACTGTCCCTCTGCCATTCATGAGCAGCCTTTAAACCCTTTACCAGATTAATGAACACCTACATCCAGTGTTTTTTTTTTTTTCCTTTTTCTTCACCCAATTGTGACCCACAGAAGTCGACTATTAACTATGGTCAATTTCTTTTAGCGATGCAGATTTGCACCGACTCGCAGCGGTGCCCTTTTAACTCGGAAAAGTTTCCTGATCGCTGATTGGTTGGACGAGATAATTCTAACCAATCAGCGATCAGGAAACTTTTCCGAGCTAAAAGGGCACCGCTGCGAGTCGGTGCAAATCTGCCTCGATTAAAGAAATGGACTATAGGTAAGTAATTCACTACTTGGGTCTTTCAGTCTGTAAGCATAGCGCACTTAACACCGAGTCACGAGAGAGAGAGAGAGAGAGAGAGAGAGAGAGAGATGCAGTATGTAAATTAAGAATGGAAATCTAATACTTTTTCGAAAGGGTCTTCTATGTAATTTGATGATATGATCTATTTTACATAAACCTTGAAGACGTTTCTATTTTAAGTCATAAGATGCAACCAGAGGGAATTTTTTTTTTAAATCTCAAAATTCTCAACAGATACGAAAAGAATAAATTTTAATGCAACCAATTAATTATTAGCAAGCCTTAAAAATAACTACCTTTTCAAAGATCTTTTACTAGCATAAGGATAGCTTAGGATAACAATAACGTTGAAAATATTTCAAAATTCTCAACAGATACGAAAAGAATAAATTTTAATGTAACCAATTATTAGCAAGCCTTAAAAATAACAACCTTTTCAAAGATCTTTTACTGGAATAAGGATTGCTTAGGATAACAATAACGTTGAAAATATTTCAAAATTCTCAACAGATACGAAAAGAATAAATTTTAATGTAACCAATTAGCAAGCCTTAGAAATAACTACCTTTTCAAAGATCTTTTACTGGCATAAGGATAGCTTAGGATAACAATAACGTTGAAAATATTTCAAAATTCTCAACAGATACGAAAAGAATAAATTTTAATGTAACCAATTAGCAAGCCTTAAAAATAACTACCTTTTCAAAGATCTTTTACTGGCATAAGGATAGCTTAGGATAACAATAACGTTGAAAATATTTCAAAATTCCCAACAGATACGAAAAGAATAAATTTTAATGCAACCAATTATTAGCAAGCCTTAGAAATAACAACCTTTACAAAGATCTTTTACTGGCATAAAGCCAGCTTAGTATAACAATAACAGTAAGATCAAGCATTTAATCCTTTCACAATAACAATCACTGTCTTGTGCAAACCTGTGACCTTACCAGACAAGAACAGTAATTGACCCTTAGGATCTAATTGGTTTTGGTGACCTTGTACAATGATCAGATTGATTGTATTGGCCAGCTCTTGGTAAACACATGGAAGGGTTGACTAAGACTTGTAGTTCCAGATTTGTCCGCTAGAGGGGTAATCTAGTATCATAGATATCCTACGATTAACATCATATTGACGGAAAATATTTTGATAGGTGTTTATATATATATATATTTATGTATATATATATATATATATATATATATAGCTATATGCTAGTGTACACGACCCGTCAAAATGACAGCTAATTATTTAAATAGATATGCACGCCACACGCGCACTCTATTCTCACCAGGGTATGACTACTTTCTCATTAATACCCAAGGGACGGGGTGACCTGAGACAGATTGATATATATATATATATATATATATGTGTGTATATATATATATATATATATGTCTGATTGAAGATTTGATTAGAGAAAACAGAAATGTACGACTGAAAATGAATATGAGTAAAACTTAGATAATGTTCAATGAAAATCCAAAGACAACAAATAAGGGTTATGGACGAACCTCTAGAGATTGTTGAGGAATATACGTATTTAGGATATACTTGTTTATAATATATATATATATGTGTGTGTATGTGTATATATATATATATATATATACACTGCATGTGTATGTATATATACACAGTATATTTAATCATGTGGGCAGAACAGACAACTATAGTCCATTTCTTTTAGCGATGCATATTTGCACCGACTCGCGGCGGTGCCCTTTTAGCTCGGAAAAGTTTCCTGATCGCTGATTGGTTAGAATTATCTTGTCCAACCAATCAGCGATCCGG